>NC_089766.1:39315761-39360761 GCF_040412425.1 Macrobrachium rosenbergii
CACAGATATTTGTTATCTTTACTATGAGATGTTTGAAAGAGCAAAAACAGCAGACAGTGATTTTCATTCTGCAGAATTAAATATTTGGGATTTTTCAAAGGATGATAGAGCATCCTTTAGAAACAAAGTAAATGCGCCGAAGTTCTCTTCGGCGCCGATTTTTCAGTACGTAGCCACATGTATGGAATCTAGTCACCGAAATGATCTGCCTTTGCGGTTCATAAGTCGCGGCCCGCGAAACTTAATCATTTATTCGGTGGTAGCTCATTCTATATCGTTGCGCCGCAGTTGGCACATGGCTAACTTACCTAAGTCAGCGTTCACTTACTAGGTTGCACTTCAGCGTTTGAGGCGGATGATCACCACCAACCTGCGCCCTCTAGTCTCCGGCAGTTTTAAGATATCTGGTGGCGATTACAGCGTGACAGTGCGCCGACGATTGCCAGATAAGCGCAATAGTTTTTCGACAGAAAACTAAAAACCCTAAAGACACCATTTATCGCACAATAAATGACAACTCCGAAGCTTCTGCTCATCAATACCTTGTCATCAGTTCATGCCCGAAGATTTCAAGCGACCGGGATGTATCGTTGGCGAACTATACTTGAGAGAAAAACATATTTGCATTGCAAAACTCCTGGCTCTATTTGAAGTAAAAATAGTAGAAGCTTCGAATGTAGCCTAATAAATTTCGTAATATAGTCTGGACGCAAGAATTAGTTCATATTATTTGTAGTTTGTGCTGCAGAAGCCGCCGAATACCCATCACCCAGATAAGCATCATTTACAAAAACACTATGTTACCACCAAGAAACCTCTGATCACTGCGCAAAAGCCAATGAGCGAACTTTGAGATGTAGCAACGCATTTCAGCAGTCAAGAAAGCCGATACAGATGCAATCTTCAAAGCGTCCTCTGGTTCTCGCCTTCAATATCCTTCGACGCGAATAGGTTGAACATGACCTTCTGTGTTTTGCTGAGACAATTAGGGTTTCAAGGACGCCATTTTCAGAGTTTGATCTGTTAGCAGCTTAGCGAACACCATGCTGACGCGGCATTTCGTCATTTTCCATACGCAAGAGCACAGGCCACATTTCTGTAGAAATTAGTTTTCAAATTGTCAGGACAGCTAGCGGGCCTGAGCGACTGTTTGAGGTAGCAGCTTGTGATTTGATTCATAATGGAACTTTACTGTAGATGGCATGTTAAGGAAATGCAGGCATGAATTAGTTGGAATAACTCCGGGCTTACTTCATTAATATTATTCATCAATATAAAATATATTTTTCGTAGCGCTCGAGTTGTATGAACGCAAGCTGTCTGGTCACCATTTCAAGCTTATTTAGGCAAATATAGAGATATTAAGAAATCAGCCTGCCTTGGTTAAAAGAGCAAAAAAAGAAAATGATTAATGATAGTCTCAAGAAAAATATTGATTCTCTCTGTTCACAAATTACTTCTTTTCATTATCGAGTTCACCGATAAAATCGACTGAACCACTGTTTATCGTTGTTCAATAACAGGGATTTTTATTTTGCCGTTCATGGAACAAAATCGTCTCTTTCCCTCTCATTGCATTTATACATACATAGACATGTTAGAATGCAGTTGAGCCATTCCTTCTTCTCTCTTTCTCTTCTTCTCTCTCTCTCTCTCTTCTCTTTTTACAGAAAACGTATGACGTGCACACACATGCATACATGTATGTATATAGTATATATATATATATATATATATATATATATATATATATATATATATATATATATACATGTGTATGTAGGTTTGTTACAGCAAAAATATCAGTATTTACTAATAGCCACCTTTTATGACTATTGCTTATTTAATAGAAAGATAATCACCATGAGTATTAAATACTTTGTTGAAAATGCGACATTTTTCAGAAACATTCATAAACTGAAAATTATGCCAACCTGACTTTGTCTTTTTGTTATCACTTTAAAAGTCAATGAAAGAAAATCAATCAGTCATTTCCTCACCTATAGTCTCCTGAAATAATAAAAAAGATTAACTGACTGCGATTTATCTTCAACTTTTTTTCGGAAGAGAGTTGTTAGATCCGCTGTGCCTTCGGGGGAAGTGTTCGGAAACAGTTCATATCGCGGCAGTTTTATCCGAAAAGAAAACAATAATGATACTTTCTCCCGTTTTTTCTTCAATTTCAAGAAGTTTTATTCGGTGTCCATTGTATTTACGTCAGCGGCTTTTTCTGGCGACATAAATGTGAGTGGAAAGGGTAACTAGAATATAATGTAATCTTTAATATCACATTTTTTAAAGAAAACAGATATTATGATTTTTAGTGGCACTAGAAATATGATAAAACTTTTGAAATTATATATATATATATATATATATATATATATATATATATATATATATATATATATATATATATATATATATATATATATATAATATATAATTTGGTGCAAGAGGTTGTGATTTTCTGAAAGGGTAATCATAATGTAACTTTTAAATATCGTCATTTTCGGGCGGTTAAAGTATTGCGTGATTGTGATTTCTGAAAGGTGTAATAGAAATCGCTGGCTCTAACTTTGAACAGTAACTTATTTGAAAGTATTATGTTGTGATTTCGAAAGGTAACTAAACACACAAATTCTAAATTATTATAATTTTTTAAAGTGACAGATTGGCCTGAGTTATTTATGACAGGAAACACAATGTGGGTCCTTTAGATTAGTAATTTTGTTTGCGAGACAGAATCAGATTTTCTGAAAGGAATTTACTAGAACACACGTGGGGGCTCTTGTTAGTTATATTTTTTGTGGCGACAGGGATTGCACTCGAAGAGGAGCACCAGAAACATAATGTAACTTTGAATTATCATCATCTCAGCAACACGTTGCTGAATGTTTAATCATGTTTGTATTTCGTACAGATAACTTGGTTTGAAATAATTTGTTTACGGAATATTTAACATGTCTGATTATAATTTATTTTGTACAATGTGCTTAACTGACATCATTACAATTAAAGACCTCGTACAAGATTTTAAATCATCATATCTAAAATGACATCGGTAAGTTAAATATTCAAATTATTCATGACCGATTGACACTTGGTGCCGAATTACTATCAACAAATTAATGGCTCGAATATCACAAAGGCAAAGCGATGCTAGAATTAGTTAACAAGACCGACTAATATTCATGTCGCTTGTGTTATTCTGACATTTGTTAAATCAGGTATAAAAACAGAGATAGTTCTACACAATTGTTGTCGGAATATTCAGTGAATAAATGAACAAGTACACTTCAAAGCTCGATTCATTCATTCCTGTCTTTGGTCATAACAGCTTTCCTTCTCCTTCCTCAACGGCTCCACAATCACGATTGGACTGCGAAAGTAAGCTGACATTCGTCCCCAGACTAAAATTCAATACCTATCAACTGAGCTGACGCAAATTTTCTTTCATATTTTCTTTTCCGTAAATATGGCTGTCGTTCCATTATGATGCTCGATTGTCGTATATTTTCTTGTTTCCGTATTATATCGTGTCAAGAGTTTCCTTCATTTTGTTTCAGTTAGTTAAACACAGTCAGTAATACAGGCTCTGCATAGATCGTTTGCATTCACGTACATTAGAGCTATCATCAAATTTTAAAATCATTTAGCTAAAAGAGTTATAGAATACACAAGATACGAATTAGTTGCTATGTTTTCTACCGGTTGTTATCGTTCCGAAAATAGTTTACAGTAGAAACAGGTTATCGCATTATGTCATATGTTATTCTGACCATAGTACGAACACAAGACCTACCACAGCAATGTTCCCACCTCGCTTCTACTTTTCTTGCTTTCGAAATACACTTCGTATTTAATACGATAAGCTTGAAGCTCGGGAATACGCTTTTCTTACTTCAACAGCAACGTCGTTTCACTTCGACTTCTACAGGCGAAAGAGAAATAAATATTGTAGCGCTTGTCAGTCATCATTTGAGATGTAGTTTGAATTAATAATTGAATATAGAATTTGTCATTCGATGAAACGGAGTTCGATTAGCAAATGTTCGAACAGGAAAACTGTTGCTGACCAATCACTGTTAGGAGCAGGTGAAAGCTCGATGTATTGTTATAGTCATGAAAGGAAGGCAATAGTAAAAGAAATCTAGGTAAGCTGTAGCAAGAAAGGTACAACTCAAGTACGCCTGCAGCACGTTGATGTGTCGTCGAGTACTTCAGTATCAGCAAATAGCATACAGTGTTACATACCGACAACATGAAATTCGGAGCATTTGATACTGCCGGGCATTACCGGGAGATACTTGCAGGTCGACACGCTCATGTTACTCGATATGAAAATTGTGTAGAGTGCAGGCTATTTCGTGTCTATTTTGTATCTAATATTGGGCCAACAGGCAAGTCATGCAGAGTTTATTTTGACATAACAAAGTATTTATGATTTAAGTTTTTAAATTCCAGAGATGGAGAGTTGAAGAACTGTTTGTTCATACAGCAGGCAGGATTGACCATTAACATTTTACCGGCAACATGACCAAAGTCTCCTTTCACATACTCAGATGTTATTGCAAGTGATTATACGACTGCGATAATTTCACTGCAAGTTGACATTGTTCTGATTTTTATGTTCATGTACCCCATTTTAAATAACAAGACGAAAAGCCCTGAGACTTTATAGTAGTAGCGACTTCTATTTTCAGTTGTTTATCTGCATATTTTGTTGCAGTTCTACTGACGTCTTATAATAATCAGCGGAAAGAACTAAAAATAGCAGATCAAATAAGTGAAATAGCTTAATTCAACAGAACGATGGAACATAAAAAAATTCATAAATGAAAAAGAAAAAGATGTTCCCGGATTTCGACATACAGTAAGAAGGTTTACAAATTAGAATTTTTCGGCGTACCGGGGTTGGTTGGGGAGTGGGGCTTCTTTCGACTCCTTCCTATGCACGAAGGCGGCTTCATTCCGTTTCTTGTGGTAATATATGATCTTCGTTTATCAACAAAGAAGCAAAATTCGTTGCAATCACTTATTTACTTAATATAATGCGGATACTTCATATTTCGATTTCAGGGCTCGAATACATCAAGATTATCAGACAAGTCTGAACTGGCATTTTGAGAATACAAGCCACAATTTTTCCACTAAATGAAATTAAGTTATGTATTCGCATTCGGCGCAGGGTGTAGAATGGAAATCTGAACACAACACTGAACTCAGCTCGCAAAATGGATATAAAAGAAATTCAAATTGAAAGCTTGAGTAAAAATCATCTGTGTAAAATTTCGTTTCCTCAAAATCTATTCTTTAACTCATCAAAGAGCGATGTAAATATTTCATCGCACCGCAGAGCTACTTCAACGGAATATTTATTTCTTTTATTTAGTTTTTTTTTTCATCGGGTTGTCTTCGTGAAATTAGTGATATGATGCGCTCACGGAATTGACAGTCGTAAAAATCCGACATTTAGCGACTTTCATATTCAATATTGCTGTTCGTTAACATAGTGGAAGCTTTAGAGACTGTCACTTGTGTTTTATAATCGACGAGTAAAAATACATATTTTTTTTGCTTCCGACAGTGCATAACATTGCAGCATCAAGTCATAGCATTTAGTTTGTGACAAACACAATACATTACTTGGCGCCCGATTTCAGGCGAACGAGTAAATTGCCGAGTTTCTTCGGCGCTAGTCGATACGTTATAAGGTATACCAGCGTCACCGAAATAGATCTGTCTTTCGTGTCTGCTCAATGTTGAGTCAAAACCCGTGAAATAACCGACGATTTATCGTTGCCAGAAAGGTCGACATGGCTAACTTAACCATACAAATATAGCCGTGTTACCGAGGTTGAAGGGTTGCATTTGTTATGTTTGATGATTGAGATGGATGACACATTTCGCAATCCCTCCAGCCTCAGTAGTTTTTAAGATCGAGGCGTGACAAAGTGCGGACGGAGCCAGCACGTTTTTTATACAGAAAACTGGCTAAATCATACCTAGACTTCATTGTTTCTACAGCTCTTCATCATTTGCGTTTTCGATGCATTATGGCACTCATTAGTTCAATATGTATAAATATCTTCAAATATCTCTTCACTTATAGGATTACTTAGTTTCGCTATAAAATTATGATAATAATTTTCTTTCGCATAGGTCGAATACTCATAACAATTTATTAAAGAGGAACGCTTATATATAAAAGCCAACTAGTATTGAGGTAATGTTCATTCAAAGAAACCTAATTTCGGAAATTACGTTTTCTAGACAATTTTTCCAAGCATTTGATATACACAAACGAAAATATCGAATTATGTAATAAACAAAAGTCGTAAAAATATAGGAAGTCACCAATCTGCTATTAGATAATACAAAGATATATTATAATATCAATTTCATCAAAATAAGACACGAAATGATAATATACTTCTGAGGATAGGAAGTGTGTTGCACAGATATTATGAACTAAGCCAGTAGAGATACGAACGCAGTAGATTTGGTATAGCTTGTGTAGCTTGGGGGTGTCAGCAGGTGAATGGCAGCAATGACGGATTCAGAAAATATATCTTCACTTCGAAATTAAAACTTGAAATATGCTTGGTGAGTGCCTGCAGAGTTTTAAATTAAGTGAATTGTAATGATTGATTGATATACACTGTCATATATTTAGAACAGCAGATTTTAACAAAGTATGTGTACATATATTTGTATATATATATATATATATATATATATATATATATATATATATATATATATATATATATATATATATATATATATATATATATATACATATATATGTTATTACATATATATATATATTATATATATATATATAATAAGAGTGTGTGTTATTAAATCAATTATATTTACTTTATAATTATAGTTTTTCATATCAACAGCTTAACAAAGTGATGAATCGTGCTACCGAAAATTATATCAATATCCAGTAAATATGAACTCATGTCAAGAATGAGGTGCACCGAATAAAAAATAATAGAGATTAATATAAGAACTCAACAACCCTAACCTGGCCCAAAACAATACAGAAACAGGCGAAAAATTAAATAATTTCACTTCCCGAAAAAGGAAAATCTACTCGACGCCTTCTTTTCCCGTCGTACTAAGCGAGAATGAGTAAACTGCCGAGTGAGTATTTCCAGACTTACTTCTTCGTCGATAGATTCTTCATAAAGCAGCTCACTTCAGACAGATGTTAAATCGTCACAGATACGGAGACTCAGTTTAGCGCGGGGATGCTTATTTTCTTCCAATATTTTAACGTTTATGTTTGTCATTTGTCGTTATTTTTGGTCGTAGCTTTATCAGCGTATTTTACAGCTTTATTTGTGGCTGTGCCGTTGTTGTCTATTCACAGGTGTTATTAGTTAAAACCGAGGCTCCGACAAGAATCATCGGTCATGGTTACAAAAATTCGTCTTTAATATGCTGGAGCATTCAGCGGCTTCATGACAGGCACACGAAATTACGCGAGCATATAGTAATCGGGTATGTTTATATAATACCCCTAAGTTGTTGTGGGCGATCTAGTTTTCAGCAGCATAAAAGTTAAAACAACCATTTAAAATGTTGATCGGAGAAATAATTGTCTTCATTTATTTAATATGTATATTTATAAAAAATATATATATACATATATATGTATATGTAGCATGTATATACATATATATATATATATATATATATATATATATATATATATATATATATATATATATATATATATATATATATATATATATATATATATATATATATATATATCAATATTTGTTGACACACACACAATAATACATATATATATTACATATATATATGTATATATATATACAGTATATATATATATATATATATATATATATATATATATGTGTGTGCATGTGTGTGTGTATCTTGTTTTACAGCCGCATAATATGCCACAATGTAATGAGTAAAACATATGATACATTACCATTCCGTGCCAAATGGTCTTAACATTGTAATACGAAGCGACTATCTACTCACTTTCAATCAACAAGAATGTATACTTTTATCTTCTTTCAGCCTCATTTTCGGCACGAAGACAGATCAGCCAAGAAGTTTAGCCGTCCAGCAAAACCGATTAAGTGATCCACCAATAAGATTGCCGATGAAAGTAAACACGACGCCGAAGATGTAATTTCGACAGTTTTATTTGACAGCCGTATTTAGGTATTTCTTCTTCTTCTCTCTTCTTCTTCTTCTCTTCTTCCTCTTCCTCTCTCTCTTCGCTTAAACATTTATTCTACTTGCTGGGAGACAAGCAGGCAGAAATTAAGCCAAAACTCAACAATGACTAAAAGTTTAAAGTAGTGTGTCCGCTCGTTTGTTATACACATGTTAGTTGATAAACACACCTATACTACATGTGTTTGTGTGTGTATTATATATATATATATACATATATATATATATATATATATATATATATATATATATATATACAGTATATATGTGTATATACATACATATATACATATATATATTAGCAGAGAAGTGTGTGTGTGTGTGTGTGTGTGTATACATATCTAGTCTATCTATCTATCTAGCAGATATATATATATATATACATGTTATATATACAGTTAAGAGAGAATACATTTATATACACATATAATAAAGGTAATTATGTAGCAGGTAAAGTGCAGCAGTGCATAAACACAGAGCAGCATCCAATAGTCTCTCTCATAACTTCACTAGAGATTTCATTATTACTTGTGTGGCAACTATTCACTATTATTTGCGTTCTTCGCTAAGTTTATCCGCACGTGTGAAAGCAAACGGTTTAAATTCTTCCCACCATTGCTGTCAGAAATGAAAAAAATGGTAGGCAATTGTAAGTAGAGACTGTTTAGTAAAAATTATCTCTCCGAGCCAACGTATATTTTCAGCTGAGCATCAGTTGACTGTATCACAGAGCCACTAGCATATTGCTAATATTGGCGAATTAAACATACCTCTAGTCGATCTTGTCTGTTTCTATAATCAGGGAATCAAAGCGTTGAAACACACCTGCGCCAACGTAAATTATTTGCTAAAATAGTTTTTACACTTCTTGATCATTTTTCCGTCCTCACCGCTTCATAAAAGCATTTGCTCAGTCTGTATAGTCACTGCAAATTATATTATACCGCAATTGCTAGTTAAATTGGCCTTTAAAAATACACACTGTCAGATTCATACAGAATATTCATTTCACGGGAGTAGGCAAGAAAAGTCTCACATTATTTTCCATTTCTCTCCAAGTACTCTCGAGGGAAAAGGAAATCTTCAGCCACAGCCTTCATTCTTCCTTCACACAGAAACACATCAGTGGTAGTTTTTGTCGAGTTTGTAGGGATGGAAGTTTGCCTCCTTTTTTTTGAAGTTTCTTGCAATGTCTTATTATAATAGAATGGTAGGTAGGTTATTATTACTATTATTACATATTATTATTATTATTATTATTGTTATTATTATTATTATTGTTATTATGGTAAAAAGTAGACAGGCTTATTTCTTTTTCAAGTTTCCTGTTAATAAAATTGTATAAATTTGAATTGGTAGTTGTGGGTGATTTATTATTATTATTATTATTATTATTATTATTATTATTATTATTATTATTGTTAGTAGTAGTAGTAGTAGTAGTAGTAGTAGTAGTATGGTAAGTTTATAATGATGAAAATTTGTTATTTTCAGTTTGCAATGTCTGGTATAAACTGAATTCCCGTAGTAGGTGATTTATTATTATTATTGGTTGTTATTATTATTATTATTAAGTTATTATTATTAAGTTATTGTTGTTATTATTATTGTTATTAGTTATTATTAAAAAGGCAGTTTATATGATGAAAAATTTATCTTCTTCTTTCTGTTTCAGTCAGCTTCTTAAAGATTTAATTTTAGTAGGTGATTATTATTATTATTATTATTATTATTATTATTATTATTATTATTATTATTATTATTATTGATATTAAGCATAGTGGCTCCATTTGTGGTTTATAAGACGCATCGGCTGCTTTCAGTTATCAACTGAAATGACGACGACTATTATTATTACGTTGTTATTATTATTATTATTATTATTATTATTATTATTATTATATTACTGGAAAAAATAACACAGTATTGTTGTGGAGACATCTTGTGGAACTCCGCAGTGTTCAAAAGTGTTCTAGAAGAGGTTATTTACAAAGCAAAGGAATTACTCAGATACAATCAGCTAAACAGAGCATTCAGTTCATTGTTCGTCTCAAGCACGAATGGAGTTAAAGAGAGCACAGAAAGAACGGCTCGATCACCGTGCGTACCAGACCGATTGATGCACGAAAGCTGATGGATCGGTTGTCTGAGTCGCTGCCGTCAACATTTCCGCGAAACGAGAGAGAGAGAGAGAGAGAGAGAGAGAGAGAGAGAAAGAGAGAGTAGAGAGAGAGAGAGAGAGGGGAGGGGTTGAGTCAATAATTGTGAAATGAGAGAGAGAGAGAGAGAGAGAGAGAGAGAGAGAGAGAGAGAGAGAGAGAGAGAGAGAGAGAGGGTTGAGTCAACAGTCAGAAATGAGAGAGAGACGAGGGGTTGAGTCAACAGTTGTGGAATGAGAGAGAGAGAGAGAGAGAGAGAGAGAGAGAGAGAGAGAGAGAGAGAGAGGGTTGAGTCAATAGTTGCGAAATGAGAGAGAGAGAGAGAGAGAGAGAGGGTTGAGTCAATAGTTGCGAAATGATAGAGAGAGAGAGAGAGAGAGAGAGAGAGAGAGAGAGAGAGAGAGAGAGAGAGGAGGTGTTGTGTTATAAATGCACAGATCCGACTAGTTAATACAAACTCAAAAATATTGCATGTCTTGCACAGAAGAAAATATTCTGAAGCTTTAAAGTAGTGACAGTTTCATGAAGCCATTATGGTAGCATTTAGTATCAATAGCAGTTGCGAAAATTAAACTTCTAAATGCTTTAATGTTATTTAGGATAAATGTTTGTTTAAATGTGCCGTTTTGCAGAATGACTTATACATCTCACATATGTGCCAGCAGGTATTTTGTGACAGATAAAAATACACAACAATTTTCTATTATTATTATTATTATTATTATTATTATTATTATTATTATTATTATTATTATTATTATTATTATTATTATACAGTATAAGAAATATCGTAGCAGAGTAAAATAGTAAGAAATATAGCAAAAACAACATCACTTAAATATATATATATATATAGCAGTTATATATATATATATATATATATATATATATATATACATAGATATATGTATATACATATATATATGTATATATATATATATATATATATATATATATACATATAGATATATGTATATATACAGTATATATATATATATATATATATATATATATATATATATATATATATATATATATATATATGTTATATTAAAAGATATACATTTATATATATATAGTATGTGATATATATATATATATATATATATACATATATATATATATATATAGCTATTGATATACAATATATGTTATATATGCATATATATATATACATGTTACATGTTTATATATAGCTTCACATCATGCTCAACATCATAGCCTGTGCTATCTTCGATTTTGTAATGTTCATTTGAATAGCCGCGATCATTGGCTCCATTACGTAGTGCGAGATATGCACGACGCGAGAATGGAACATTAGTGGTCATCGAGTTAATGGGAACCGTTTATTAAAACAGTAGTTAAACAAGCGGGCACATTGCATATCCGTGCATTTCAGTTGATTTGACGTTTCTTTATTGATACCGAAATCGATAAAGTTGGCTTCCTCTTTTATGCGTATTTTTGTTTTCTATTTAGCACACGTATCATGCAATGCTTCCGGAAAAATAGATCATCAGATTTGCTAGTCCAATCAATAGCGATATTAGCAGTACGATAAAGAATAAATGTTGCAGATACGACCAAACTAAAGAAATGATTTGAACAAAATGTGTTCCATAACAATAGTGTAAGCCGAGAGATACGCATCAGCAGCTTCGACTATATAATTTTCGGATAACCGATTTTCAGGTTACCGCATTATCCTGAACATTACCGAATTTTTCCAGCTGTCATACGTTTACGTTCTCGAGAAGTAGAGCCAATCTTCGAACAGGCTCAACAACGCAGCTTATCGAGCATAAAGACAACCCAAAACTCAGCCACAGAAAGAAAAGAAAGAAAGCTTCATGCATCACCTTCAACACACGCTTCGAAAGAACAAGTAATAAAGGTGTTTTTTGTTTGCGAACTGTAAAACGTAATTTAATTACGACTCAAAGCCATCGCCTAGTTAATGCCGTGCTGGTCTTCTAGTTATTTTTTATTTAAATAAAAGATCATTACCGATGCTATATATATATATATATATATATATATATATATATATACATATATATATATATATATATGTACAGCAGTTAATATTAATGATCATTTTAGTTAAGCAAGTGAAAAATATAATTCTTGAATGAAAGGTTAATGTTATCAGCCACGTGAAATCTCAACATGTCATGGTAATTACCCACATCTTCCAAGGTTCACTTAATAAAAATAACACTTTTATTACTTCCGTTTAGATTACAATAAAGCCTTCTAATTGAGCAAAGACTTACGCGATTAATAACTTATTTTCGATCTTAGACTCTCGTTTAATGAACATTACACGTTGTAATAGAAATAAATAGTGGCAGTTAGAAAGTAAATCGTTTTGTATAGACTGCTAGAAATATTAACACATATATAAGTATGTGTGTGTCGCACACATACACGTGTATGTATGCATATATATATATATATATATATATATATATATATATATATATATATATATATATATATATATATATATATATATATATATATATATATATATATATATATATATATATATATATATATATATATATATATATATATATATATATAGTATATATATATATATATATATATATATATATATATATATATATATATATATATATATATATATATATATATATATATATATATATATATATATATATATATATATATATATATATATATATATATATATATATATATATATATATATATATATATATATATATATATATATATATATACATTACACACATACTTACATACATATATGTGTATGTTTCTGCCCAGTTACCCTATATAAAGGCGATTTAAGCTCCCCTAACTTTACCCACTGACATTTCTATTACAACGGCTGTAATGTTCATTAAAAGAGCAAAGAGAGTGTAGGGTCGAAAAATAGAAGTTAATTAATCACGTGAAAGTCATTAACATGAATTAAAGGCTGTTGATGAGACAAATCAAGAACAGGTAATAAAAGTGTTATTTTGACTTAAGTGAACCTTGGAATGTAAGGATTAATTACCATGATATGTTAATTTCTGTAGCTGATGCTGTTAACCTTTCATTTAAGAGTTATATTTTCACTTGCTAATAAAATGATCATTAATAATTATATATACATATATATATATAACATCAGTAATGATCTTTTTATTTAAATGAAAAAAAAATAACTAGAAGATTAGCAGCATTAACTATGGGCATTAACAGGTCATGGTAATTAAATTCTATATTTTACAGTTCACCTAAGTAAAAAACACCTTTATTGCTTGTTCTTTCAAGAGCGTAGTATTGAAAGTGATACATAGAGCTTTCTCTTTCTTTCTAATAGCTGAATTTCTAGGTTAATGCTTTCTCTCAGTCACTCGCGATGTTGTCATTCTTGGAAGAATAAATAAAACTGTTCAAGTTTGTAACTTCTTTCCTCTCCGAGAAAATAAACACGATATGAGTAGCTGGAAGAATTCAGTAATGTTAGGATGCAGTAACCCTGAAAAATCAGTTATCAGAAAGATGGAGAAAATTATATAAATTGAAAGCTGCTGATGCGGCTATCACCTTCAATACTACACACTAATGTTATAGGTACATTTTTTGTTCAAATATTATTAAAATTTTCTTTAGTTTTGGTCGTATCTGCCATTTTTAACATTTATTCTTTATCAGTACTGCTATTATCATATTGATTAATTTGTAAAATCTGATTAATACTATTTTTTCAAACATTGCACCCAATGTATTGCAATGTCGCTAAAATAGAAAAACAAAAAATACAAAAAAAAAGCATAAAAAAGAAATAACTTACATCGATTTCAGTATCAATAAAGAAACGTCAAATCAACAAATGCACGGATAGTACCTATTTAATCATGCCCCGCTGACAATACTGGTTTAATAAACAGTTCCCATTGTCCACTCAAACTATAATTGTATTACTAATGATTGCCAGTATATGGTTATTTGGAATGTCATTGCATATCTCCTGCAATGATGGATATGCGTTGTGAGTCGCGTATTCAAAATGAACATTGCAAATGGTCGAGGTGCTCTATTCGTGACTGGAATTTTGAAATTTATTTGATCTGGTAGGCTACTTTTTTATGGTGTAGAACCTACGGAATATATATATGTATATATATATATATATATATATACATATATATATTGTATGTATATATATATATATATATATATATATATATATATATATATATATATATCTATATATATATATAATGTATATATATATATATATATATATATATATATATATATATATATATATATATATATATATATATATATATATATATATATAATTGTATATATACATATATATATATGTATATATATATATATATATATATATATATATATATATATATATATACATATATTCATATGTATATATATATATATATATATATATACACGTATGTATATATATATATATATATATATTTAAATTTGATGTTAATTTTTGCCTACTGTTTCTTACATTATTTTACTCTGCTACGATAATTTCCTTATACTGTATAATAATAATAATAATAATAATAATAATAATAATAATAATAATAATAATAATAATAATAATAATAATAATAATAATGGGAAAATTTGTTATTAACATATTTTTGCTATCTAGAAAAAATCACGGAAAAGTACTTTACTGCTTAACATATGTGAGTGTAAAATAAGAGTCATTCTACTAAAGGCAGCATTTAAACAAACATTTATCCTTCAAATAAACATTAAAAACATTTAGGACATGTACTCAAAAGTACTTAATTTTTTCGCCTTCTTAGTGATACTAAAATGTGCTACATTTTTTCACCTGTGGCCTCATGAAATAAAGTCTTATTGTCCTTCGCCCTAAAGCCTTCAGAATATTTTCTTCTAATGCAAAGACATAATTTTATGAAATGCAATGCAATATTGCAGGTTTGTATTAACTAGTCGAGTCTGATATCATTTCATAACGCAAGCACGCTCATCTCTCTCTCTCTCTCTCTCTCTCTCTCTCTCTCTCAGCTGGCAACTATTGACTCAACCCTCTCTCTCTCTCTCTGCCTCTCTCTCTCTCACTCTCTTCTCTCTCTCATTCCGCAACTGTTGACTAACCCCTCTCTCTCTCATTTCACAACTGTTGACTCAACAACTCTCTCTCATTTCTGCAATTATTGACTCAACCCCACTCCCCTCTCTCTCTCTCTCTCTTTCTCTCTCTCTCTCTCTCTCTCTCTCTCTCTCTCTCATTTCGCAAATGTTGACCCAACCAGAGAACCAGACAACCGTTATCAACCGACTCATTACTAAGTTAATGTCAGTCTAATTGCACACAATTGATCCCACGAGCCGTTCTTTCTAATCTCCTCTTTAACTCCATTCATTAGCGAGACGAACAATAAAAGACTGAATGCTTCTATTTGAACAGCTGATTTATGTGGCGCCACCGCCTTTCTAATTAGAATTTCCTTTGCTTTATGCTCTTCTAGGGCACTTTTAAATAGTACTGCGGGTTCCCTGGAAAATTCTCTCCAAGAACCACAACAATATAATATGACCTATTCCCTTTTCCAGTGAAATATAATAATAATAATAATAATAATAATAATAATAATAATAAGTAATAATAATAATAATAATTACGATCATTCATTTTTCAGTTGATAATGAAAGAAAGAACCCATTAAGGTAAATATGTTCTAAACCACAAATATCACTTAATGGGAATTTTTCTCTTAATAATAATAATAATAATAATAATAATAATAATAATAATAATAATAATAATAATAATAATAAATCCCACCTACTATACAGAATTCATCTTTTACCAAAACATTTGCAGGGCTTAGAAGAGAAATAATATATATATATATATATATGTATATATATATATATATATATATATATATATATATATATATATATATATATATATATACATATACTTACATACAGTATATATTGCTTGCTTGTTTGTGAGGATGTGTGATTACAAATTTACGTTAAGGGGTCTACTCATCAGAGAAATTGGAGATGATGTTTATTAAATGAATCAATATATCAACCGCTTAATATTTTTGCATATCTTCACTTTGACGTTTTTCTGCTGTTTGACGTCACCAGCCTTTATCAATCTAAAACCTTTGGGCTCACAACGTCAGCAGTTGATTTATTTTCTGCTGCCAAGGTTCCACATGTATTTATTCTCCAGTCATTGAAGGCCGTAGTAATAATGTGACAAAATTTAACCTTTGATATTTTTCTTAACACTTTTCGAGCCTTTTTGATAGATTTTTAATGTAAGTTACGTTCAAGTGTTTTATTCTTCATACCGTTGTCAACTCAAACTGCTGCTTGCATAAAATGGTTTGACATTAATTGTGTATGACTGTCAGTTAACTTATCTATGTAAGAAAATGTTTCAACTGTCTCAAAGGTCTTGGCTCTTGAATACAAACACATTGTAAAACCTTCAGTTAAATCTCGTGACTGTTGGCCTCAGTTATTTGGCTCCTCAATTCAAACACGTTGTAAATCCTTCAGTTTAATCTCGTGACTGTTGGCCTCGGTTATCTGATCAACCGTACTTTTCACTTTTCACAGTTTCATGAATTTTCCAAAAACCTTTTCAGATTAGTTGTCCAGCTCAGTGCAATAAAAGCCGTTGGATGGAATATACTTTCACTTCCAGTTTTATTGTTTTCCTGAAAACATAGGATCTTCACTTCCAGTTTTATTGTTTTTTACTGAAAACATAGGATCTTCACTTCCAGTTTTATTGTTTTTACTGAAAACATAGGATCTTCACTTCCAGTTTTATTGTTTTTACTGAAAACATAGGATCTTCACTTCCAGTTTTATTGTTTTTACTGAAAACATAGGATCTTTTACTTCCAGTTTTATTGTTTTTACTGAAAACATAGGATCTTCACTTCCAGTTTTATTGTTTTTACTGAAAACATACATAGGATCGTCAATTCCAGTTTTATTGTTTTTCCTGAAAACATAGGATCTTCACTTCCAGTTTTATTGTTTTTACTGAAAACAGGAGAACTGAATTCACACATTATACTTTGAAAGGTTTTGAGGTGACATATGATTGGAAATTGGTCGGCCAGCAAGATATAATAAAGTTTATTGTGAATTTTTATATTTAGTGAGAAATGCGTATCGTCATATTGACGATTTTTGCAACTGTTGTGGCTTCGCAAACTTAGAATTAGAAATATGTCATAATAATTTAAGTCAAGTGTTTTCAAATATCGCTTTGCTCATTCCTTAAGTATCAGAAGAAAGGATAACAGCTAAAAAAACTTTACGTAAACTGCATTAGAGAAAGTTAAGATGAAATCAGAAATAGGTTTGCAGGAGAGAGAGAGAGAGAGAGAGAGAGAGAGAGAGAGAGAGAGAGAGAGAGAGAGAGAGAGAGAGATAGAGAGAGAGAGATGTATGGGAAGAGATTGAAAGTGACAGCACAAGAATGATTCTAATCTGGGCTGGATTTATCACGAAAGTTCAGAAATGATTCACTGTGAATCAAGGATCCCTGATTTAATAATCTTAAAAATATTGCAAATATTTTTGTATGCTATAAATCATCATTCTTCATTTGATGAAAGAATTGGGTGGTTTTGTTATACAGAGAAATTATATAGAACAAAAGTCGTTCAAAATCCTTCAGTTTCTCAAGTACATCACCGATGAGATGATGTTATTTCCACTGAGAGGCTTTACAGAGTTCTCCGCATTCACGTTAAATATGGAAAACTAATTCAAGCTAACCTTAAATATGGAAAACTAATTGAAGTTAACCGTGAAAATGTAGATGGAAAAGGAAGAGCAAGTTTAGAGTGGAGCAAACGCTAGAAAGATGACAGACAGAATATGCAGAGGCTGATTCAGTCAGGTAAACACTACAAGATTTGCAAAGGTCAGCTTGGTAGACTTTTATCACACGTCTGGAGAGATGGGGATTAGGGTAAATTGTAAAAAAAATGAGGGCAAAGTCTGCACAAAAGGAGGAAATAGAACTGATGAGAGAGGGGATTACTGAGTCTCAAATATTTAGGGACAATATCCAATACAGGTTCCCTATAGTTGGAATTTGCTGAGGACACAAAGGCAAAACGGGCAGCCTGAGTCAGATTTGGAAATTAGATAGACAAACTGTGAACAAAAGTAAGATGTATGTTTGTTAGTCAAGTACAATTTATATTTGTATACGCTCATAAAACTGTAAAAGATTTAGTTAATTTGTGAATAAAGCTTTAAGAAAAATATTAGTTGTCGAGGTACTGAAGAATGGGAGATGGCTTGTACATGTCCTTCGCCCAACCAAGGGGAGAATAGTATGTAATAGTATCAGCTGGGAATAGTTGGCTGAAAGGAACGTCAGTCATGCTAGCATGAAAGTGGCTTCTTCAGTCGTGTCTCACAGGAAAATCGAGAAGTTAAGGTATCAGTGTGACTATTAATAACACGTCCAAACGTGTTTCAACATTTAAACCTTTTCTCCTAAAAGGGAGGTGTACGAGAAAATACAAGCCAATGGTCACTGCTACATTCATACTCTCATGACTACTGAACCGTTTGTGTGCACATGTATGCAAATTATAGGCATGAAAAGGCTTGGATAATACACACAGAATTACCTCATCACAATAGCTAATATTTACCATGTGGTACACGTAGTTAATTAAAAAACGACTTTTTCCTCTTATTACTTTTCGGAATACCGAAGCCCTTTATATAATGTGGAGCATAATTTCCTTTCACTAAAAACAGTAGAACCTGAGAACTGATGAGTAACTCGTATCCTGTGCTGATGAAAACATTGTGCTTTGGCTCGCAAACCCATTACATAATATTCCAATATGAAGCCGGAACACTTTTGAGTTAGAAACTTTATCCAGTGATTTCTGTGCGAATTTCACAAAACCATTATTGCAGTCTACATTCTCCTATTATTCAGCTGCCGTTGCTTTCATAAAGGAATGCGGATCAGCTTCCATGTATATTTAAGTAAAGGAATAATTCTTCTAGGAACTCATAAGCAAAGCCACATAAAATTAACCAGGTATCAATTTTGCATGAATAGTTAGCAAGCATTATTTTAATTTGGAAGCTTTAGTCAAGAGGGGAACATTTATACAGTAGCCTAGTCGTTTCGTATTAACGTTGAGTGTAATATATAAGTAGAGAAATGAAATATCTTCAAGGATTAAGGATTTTCTTTGTTGAATAACAAGAAAGCACTCAGTTTCCATTATGAAAAGCTGATCTTGGGAAGCTCAGTTATATGTTGTTAATTTATTCATTGTATTTGAGAACAGCATCTGCCGCAGCGTTTCAGATCCTTTGTCAGACATTTTATACAGGGTAAAACAAAATCAACGTAGAGGCGTTTCCTTAATCAGGTATAAAGCACACAGATATACAATATAATATTTTTGAGCTATGAAAGTGTGATGCTTATTGGTGATTTTCTGTACATAAAATTATATAATTTTCTACATAAAGTTTCATGGGAAGAAGTACGAAAAATCCAACACATTCAAGAGAATAACGTATTCATTGCAGAAGAAAGGGAATCAAGGATTAGAATGTGACAATACAACATAGCACCGGAAAGACACAGCTTACAGAAAGGTACACCTTTCAGAAACGTGCAGGTTTCAGAAAAGTACAGCTTTCAGGAAAAGTACAGCTTTCTGGTTTATCAGATAGTTTTGAGTGATGAAGTTGCTAGCCTTGTACCCTCTTCTTCGGCACAAGCAGATGTTGGTACCCATTTACAGTTGGGTTGACTGGTGGGCAGTAGGCTAGGATAAATTTATCAATTAATCGTAATCTTTGCATTGACCTCTGTGTAGAATCTGTGTAGAATGCTTTAGTTTCTCTAAAGTTCCTTTTCATCTCCTCCCCTCTGTTTTTATTACATGTCTTCTTTCCCCTGTCGTTGTCTTCTTGATTGCCCTATAAATCCTCCTGTGTGCTTGCAAATGGCCTTCTCATCTATCATTCAACTCCGCCGGCGACGAAGGACCTACCAGTTATGATTGCCCTTGGGTATAACTTGTTCCCAAGGTACTGCGGAAGGATATTGGTGTTTGTGAATATGAAAAGATGTAACGTGTGTATAAATGAAAAAAATTCATATTCATATATATATATATATATATATATATATATATATATATATATATATATATATATATATATATATATATATATGTGTGTGTGTGTATGTGTGTAAACATATAGATGTCTGTGTGTGTGCATGTGTATCTATATATGTATAATTATAGGAATAGCTTTATATATTATAAGTAGGATGTTCATTTGCAATAAATATTTGTGTGGTGAGACTGAGGAATAATAGATGACCATATATAAAAACAATATAAAACCTTTTGATATCAATCACAAGTTGTTTATCAACCTATGATAATTATACGTTCGTTTTGATTTCTAATTTTTTTAATATAAAGAAAATCAGATATAAATTTATTAGATGGTGCCTAGATCAAAGTGATCTAAAGTCAGATTATTGCAAAAGAAAATGGGTAGCTTAAATCCTTGCCGCGTCTTGATTATGTGGAAAAAAAGGGTAAAACTGGCCCAAAACGAAGTAACTTCCACCCCAGAGCTTCCAGGTGCCCTGAAAGCCTCTGCAACAGAATAAGGACGACAGAGGCCCGAAATGTTCTCTGACAGCAGAGAGTCCTGGAAGAATATTATTATTTCATTTGCCCTTTTTCTTCCTCAAGGAAGTTCCAGGATGCACTCGGCCGTTTAAGCTCGTTTCCAGAAGGCAGAGGAGGAGAGTTACTTACTTACTTACTTACTTACTTACTTACTTGCCTCGCGTGAAAAGTGGCTTTGGTGAATCTTGCCTTTCTGAAGCTTTTGTGCATCTCTATACTACATGATTGAATGAGGACGACATATTCTTACAAAGATTTTTTCTTAAATGATAAAGATAATGTTCTGTTTATAACATAGTTTTATTTTAAGTCACCTATCTTTTGGGTGAGTTTTTAAAAGTATTTTTCTAGTAAATTTAGTCATAAATTTAATGATAATCATATGCATTGTGCTTTAACGATAACAATGTGCATTGTCCTCATAAGTGATTAGTGAAATGAAATATCCAGTTGGACAAAATAAATTCTGCATTCAAATTCAAAGGCACTAAATGGAGTTGGTCTCTTCGAGACCTAGCTGGTTATTTTCTATCCCCCTCCCCTATTTCTTTACCAACAGCAGCCTTAAATGGTTGTGCGGTATCCAGTACCTACCCCTTATTTATTCTCTCTTTAAGCGATTTCACGTATAGTCTCCCTTGGTAGCATTCATAGATCCGCACAATTCTAGAGAAATAGCTTCTGCTACCACAGAGATATTTGAAATTGACTGCTGGAATTTTTAATGGCTTTTTTTTTGGGGCGGGTAATTGCACAGAAAGGTGTGAAGGACAAAGGAAAATTAGACAACTTAGAGGGACATAACATGAAAATACTTACCAAGAAGGACACCTCTGTCAGTTATGAATATCTTTCAAAGCACCCAAATAAGATTCAAAAAGGAAACGCAAATCCAGAAAATGTTGGACTTTACCAAATCAGTTCCCGCATGGAAGTACTTGACTATACCTAAGAGATGAGTGGCCATGTACACAATGCTTGGGTTTTTACGGGTTGGAAACCCCAACACTTTTCTATTGACTATTTTGCCACCTTGTCTGCAGGCCACTCATTTCAGTAAGTACACAAGTTTGGGTGGCTGAAGCATTTTCTGTATACTCTGTTGTCACCTCGTTTGAAGGACAGATGTTGGTTACGTGACGCAATTGTAGGTGATTTGATCCCTTTTTCCACTGACTGCTTTCCAGTGGACGCAGGAGGCTTGCAGATTAATTGCCCAATTTGGGGAACTGATCTGATGCCATTGACGGTTTTGTTACCTTGTTTGTTGGACACACGTTGGATAAGTTTCAGTGCAGGAAAACTGAAATCTTTTCCACTGAAATTTGTGTATATCTTGTCTGCTGGAGGTTTGATGGTCAAGTTTCCCAGTCAAGGGGATGTAATCCATTTTCTTTTGACTATTTTGTCACCTTGCCAATAGGCCACTTGTTGGCTGAATGTACAGCATAGGGTCTTGTTCCATTTTCGTCCATGAATACATGGGAATTCGAAAGGAATGATGAAAAATAAATGCGACATACATGTGCGTGTTTGTGTGTGCGCATATTATTTGTGTGTATATATATATATATATATATATATATATATATATATATATATATATATATATATATATATATATATATATATATATATACACACACACATGCACACACACATACATACACTACTTTAACATCTAAACCGACATAGCCTATCAAAGAAACAGAAAGGAAAGGTATATATAGTTGACCCTTTACAAGTATACAGATGTAGAGATTTGATAAGAGAGAACCTTTTATAATCTATTCATTGCACTACCTATCCCAGAGTAAGACTGCCTCCAAACTCCCTATTAGCCAAGTTGATCTTACTGAAAGATTTTATCGGGTATTGGGGTCACGTCTTTAAAGGATTGAAATTCCAGCTTGTATGATTAGGATTTAACTCGTTGTCATTATAAAGCCATAAAATTCGTTTGGTCTTTCATCTTCGTCTATATATAACAGCGTTTTGCATGTGTATTGTACATTGTCATTCACTCGACTCACCCTGTGAAGAAAGCACGCCCAGACGTGTTCTCCTGCTCTTGCCAGGTCAGTCGCATACGACGACGTTCACAATTACTTTGCGAGAGAAAGGATAAACAATGAGCCCTTGGCCGATGTGACGAGAGTTTGCGATCGGGCATGTGAGGCTGCTGATGTTCCCAGAGGGACTGTGGAGAGAATCACCAAGGAAGCAGGGTGAGATACGGTCGGAAGAAGAATTTGGAGAACCAACGTTCAGTGGATCTAAAGTCAGATGTAAACCATTTTAACAAGAAGGACAAAGATAAAAGAAACAAACGAAAGTGTGGGTGGAAGGACTGGTCTCGCACCATCCAATACAGAGCTTAATCCGGCTTTACTATAAGCTGATGAGATTTTTCCCTTTGTTTATGTCCTCAAATTTTAGATTCAAATACGAAGCATTGTGATGAGACCTCCTGTCATCCGCCTTGACATTTTCATTTGACTATAGTAAAAATGCGCCAAAGTTGCTTGGCGCAATCAAGTTTTCTGTGCATCTGTAATCGAGGCCACAGAAAATAGTTCTATATTTCGGTAGTCTCGGTATCATGCTGTATGAGCCGCGGCACATGAATCTTTAACCACGGCCAGGTGGTGGCCTGGCCTATATCGTTGCCAGATGCACGATTATAGCTAACTTTAACCTTAAATAAAATAAAAACTATTGAGGCTAGAGGGCTGCAGTTTGGTATGTTTGGTGACTGGGGTGGGTAGATGATCAACATACCAATTTGCAACCCTGTAGCCTTTTTAAAATCTGAGGGTGGACAGAAGAAGTGCGGACAGACAGACAAAGCCGGCACAACAGTTTTCTTTTCAGAAAACTAAAAAGCCGGAAACGCAACTGGTGCTAACAGCTATTCGGTGACAAAGAGGCAACTTGACCTTCCAAAAGATGAACGACAATAGGCAAACAACCAGTGTCCACCAAATATTTCAGGAAAAAAGGCAAAACAGTAGGTTAGCCTGAAACAAGGCGGCCGCTCTGTCTGTACGAAGGGAACAGGATATTTTGAAAGTCAAATGTATCGTCGTGTATTTTTATACAATTTGATACATTTGAGAACAAATCTTTGGCAAAAGCTTGATAATCATATGAAGCTCTGATTAGGACAACCAATGAGTCGCTGACTTGTATTCAACTTGTTTTTGGTATGTATATGACAAGTTGCCGGCATATTTTACTGCAGTGTGCTTGCATCCTTACGAAACGAAAGAAAGGATCTACATTGTTTTTATATAAACAAAAGGGTAAATTTTTACAACAGTTCCAACTCCATTTTTCTAAAGTAATTATGTATTTTCATGTGTGTTTTAATGTGTTCTGAATGGTTATGATAGTAATACACCGGGGAAATGAGTTGTTTTTGAGTTACTAGCCTATACATCTCTACTACATCCAACAAAGTTGGGGACCCTTTGGAAATGCTGGGTTATGGGTGGGGTAAATCACCATCAACACAAAACAGCATTTGAATTAATGAATAGAATGAGGCAAATCATAGCATACCTAGCAAGCCATAGTCAGGCAACATAGGATAGTGTAATGTAGCCTGACATCCCTTAACCACAAGGGGGTGGCAGAACGGTGCTTCGCGTCTTATCCGCATTTATAAAGATTCTTGGCAAGCTCGTATATACTGGCAAGAGGTAATGTTGCGCTGGGCGTGCTAGCCACAGGGGTTACAGGAGGTAAATCGTGTTACAATATTATTTTAAAAACAATTATAAATTTACCTTAATTGGATGGACACAAACGTTTTGATGGGTTATATCCAGAACAAGATGGTTGTGGCTCATCTACAGTGTCATCGTCGTTGTCGTCGTCATCAGAAAATTATTCCCTAGGTGGTGATGGGGGCTGAGTGTCACTTAAAGGTGGATATAATTTAGCAGCTTCAAGTAAAAATTGGTGTAAAACTGAATCTTGGTAGTGCTTAATAGATAAATACCTAGCAAGATATTGTTTCGAATACCCTTTTTTAATACCAGGCCTTCTAATCCACTCCTTAATATCTCGCCACAATCGTTAAATATTTTGTGTGTGAATGTTAGGATTATTGGGATCAACAAAATTTTGTGTGTGGTTAACTTGAAAATGAGTGTATCCACTCTCACTGATTTTACTATAACCACGCCACGAATCGCTATAAATAATAGAGCCTAGTTTAATGTAACGATTAATTAAAGGAATTAAAGTTTCACCTGTGCGATTGTCAGCACCAAGATCAATTAATGCCTCAACAAAGAATTTTTTTATGTTCTCTCTATACCACCAAACAACCAACACTGGGTAAGAGGGCGACCTTTATGGTATTACTATGAGTAATTAGAGTTTCATCAATTTCCACTTCAACATCAACACCACCGATGGGCTTCTGATTATTGTACCAAAACTGAGTAACCTCACTACAGAAACTCTCCAATCAACACTAGTCTTTGATGAAATATTCAAATACTTAACAATAGGGCGATGTTTCCAAAATTCACTCAAAAACTGGCAAAGAAAAATCAGCAATTTCCATACCAGCAATTTGACTTTGTCTAAAAATGTGCATTTCCAGTCATTTACAGTAAAATTACAATATTTTCTCTTTTTATGTCTTTAGTCTGAAACATAACCGGTACTGCTCCAAACGTTTTTATCCTTTCTAAATTTACACGGCTTATTACACTTCAAACACTGTACTGCTGCAGGTAACACTCCTGTTGTCTTAAAAAATCAATGCATCGCGTTTCATTTTCATAGAAATCGTGAATTAAGCGAAAATAATCAAAATTACAAGACGAACACAGACTGGACATAGCTTCACTCTATGACGGACTTGAACCAAATGACAAGCGAAAATGTCTGACACCTGTAAGATTTTCACCAGGTCACGTGACTCCTAGACATAACACGTAACTACCCACAATGCAATTTTAAGAGGGAAAAATTCGCATCAGAACCACAATGCAGTTCTAAACAAAAACAAACTCGCATCAGAGCACAAACTGTGTCCGTGTTAAAGTAAACAAAACACTTAGAAATTTTTCAAGGATATGGTGAATTTCCCCAAAAAGTGTTCAGAGACAAAGTTTAATTATTTTTTATGCAAAATGCATCTATAATACTATAATTATTATAGAATGAGTTGGGACTATTGTAAAATAATGCCAACAAAAGCAATAAACAGCACCAGTGACAAACAGATGAAGCCAGTAGGTAAACACGAACAGAAAACATCGGAATCACAAGAGGCGATGAGAGAGAGAGAGAGAGAGAGAGAGAGAGAGAGAGAGAGAGAGAGAGACCCATAATCCCAAGAAAAGGACGAAACGACCTCAGGCAGATGCTTTCTGTGAAGAGGGAAAGGCTTTGTAGCGTCACTGACTTGTTTTCCCGCCTTTCTATTCCTTTCACTTTAGCTTTTCTTTCCTGTGGATAGTTTTAGTTTTCTGTGAAAGCAAACTATTGAGATGGCTTTGTCTGTCCGTCCGCACTTTTCCTGTCCGCCCTTAGATCTTAAAAATCACTGAGGCTAGAGGGCTGCAAATTGGTATGTTGATCATTCACCCTCCAATCATCAAACATACCAAATTGCAGCCCTCTAGCCTCAGTAGTGTTTATTTTATTTAAGGTTAAAGTCAGCCATGATCGTGCGTCTGGCACCGCTATAGGTGCCAACAACATAGGCCACCACCGGTCCATGACTGTAAGTTTCATGGGCCGTGGCTGAGTGTTTCAAAAAACCCGAGTGTACCGAAGAAACATCGGCGCATATTTTACTTGTTTTTTGTCGTAGTTCCTCGTTTTCGTGGCAGTGAGGTCGGTAGTTTTTTCCTTCGCTGAATGACTGAAGTTCTCTCGTAAAAGTTGTCAGGGTGTTTTGTTGTTGTGTCTCAATGAGAGTTTCGAAAGCAACTTGTCTAGTAGCTGTCTCAACGACACAAAGTCCTGTCGTTTCAGAAAGAAATATAACAAGCATTTAAATGACCTGTTAGACCCTTAATGGCACAGATACATGCTTTCACGTGGTGCATTGTAAGCATTACTTAAGGGTCTTTGCAGTGTCCCTTCGGGCCTGGTTACAACCTCTCTCATTTCTTTTGCTGAACCTCCGTTCATATTCTTTTTCTTTCATCTGACTTTCCGCCCTCCCTAAAAATTGTTTCCTTATGCAACTGCGAGGTTTTCCACCTGTTACACCTTCGTAACCTTCTTACAGTCAATTCCTCTTACAGGGCTGAATGACCTCATAGGTCCCAGAGCTTGGCCTTTGGCCTAAATTCATTATTCTATTCTGTTCCATCGATACATGCTCTCACTCTTAACACTTGAGATCTTCGTCGAGAAGTGCATTCTTAAAGTTCTGTACACCAAAGGTTAAAGGCAACATAATATTAATGATATAGAAACGACGCCTGAGAACACGAGACAGACGCTGAGAGGGAAGGGACATCCGAAGCCTTTCTTGCAATGGCGTTGTTAGAGTCAGCTTCAAGATGAGCTTCCTCTTATGCTCTCTTCTCTTCTCTTCTCTTCTGGAGCAGGAATTCGAGTGAGTTCATAAGCAACACCTTGTGTATGAGAGAGTAAATAAAAAATTACCATTATTGTGAGACTAACAAATAACCAAACAGAGAGAGAGGGAGAGAGAGAGAGAGAGAGAGAGAGAGAGTACTGTTATAGAATGTGTCTTCATCTTGACCTAGTTTAAAGGAAATTAAACATCAAAAGTTAGAATATTTTCAGCGCATATGCATATAGATCTCCCCCGCCTCTCTCTCTCTCTCTCTCTCCCAATGGTCTCTTTACCGATGATTGGTTGATAGTTTGGAGTAAGGCGTGATCTGTTGCCCTTTTCTCACTGCAGTATTGCCCTTTCGTCTCCATTGTTGTAGATCGCATCTCTACCTGAAAGGAGTTGTGGAATGGCTGTATTCATGTGACCCAGTGGATATCTTTCAGTCGAGAGATGGATGAGCGGTATCTAGCATCGAAAGTCTTCCAAGCAGAAAATGGAGTTCATCCTTGTTCATATCGACGTCCCCCCCACCCCATCCCAGTAGGGGAAGTCCATGAGGTGCACTGTAGGCATTACTTAAGGTTCTTTGCAGCGTCCCTTCGAACCCTAGCTGCAATCCCTTTCATTCCTTTTACTATACCTCTGTTCATATTCTCTTTCTTCCATCTTACTTTCCTTGACCCTCTCCTGACATTTGTTTCATAGTGCAACTGCTTTGAGGTTTTCCTCCTGTTACGCCTTTCACACTTTTTTACTGTCAATTTCCGTTTCAGCGCTGAATGACCTCATAGGTCCCAATGCTTGGCCTAAATTTTATATTCTATTCGACGTTGTTCCCTGTTCCGAGTCTGTAAAGGAGTGTGAATGTTTTCCTATTTCTTAGTGGAAACAATCTCTTTAGCGACTAAGGACTAGCTCGCTTTGAGACTATTTTCCGTAGCACATTTTTTCCTGTTAAATTCTATTTTTTCTCTTTCATTCCGACAGAAGACTAATTTTTTTTAGTGTTTTCTGACAAATATGTTAGTTTTTTTTTTATCAAATAACGATTACTTGTTCGGTTTCTCTTTGTGTTCATCTATCTTTTCTGTCTGCATTCTCCTCATCCTCATGTTTTCATGTGTCTCTTTGTATTGCTTTAGCCAGTGTTCCCTTTCCTCTTCCCCTGCACTTGATTTCCTGTTGCAAGATTTTTATCTAAGCTGTCTTACTGATTATTATTGTTGGACTAACCTCATTTTCATCGCTTCTCTTTCCATTTTGTTTTATCCTCAGTTCTTCATTATTCACTTGCTAACGATTTTCTTCTTTGTATTTTCCTTGTTTTCTGTCAATTTTATCCTTGATTTTCCGGGAAAATTAAGTTTCAAAGAAATTTTTCCTGTTTTATCTTTCAGGAAACTCAAAAGATCTCTCTTCATTTTTTGAGGAGGAACAATTGAAAAATTTAGAATTATCTCTTGCAGTACAATACTGATATGTTGCTCTTATGTCCGGCCTGCCATTTTGCTATTTGGCACTGTAATGCAAGGTATATTCTTTTTCTAATTTTTGCCTCTTTTGTTACGTTTCCAATTGGTACATATTCGTTTATGCAGCTAAGACCACAGGAAAAATGAAAGAAGGAAATACCAAGCGCTTTCATGTTTCAACGCATTCAACTCTTTCTCTCTCTCTCTCTCTCTCTCTCTCTCTCTCTCTCTCTCTCTCTCTCTCTCTCTCTCTCATGGTAGCGTTTTGGAGTAACACGAAAGCGCTGGGTACTTCTCTCTGTAATTATTCCTGTGGGCTTAGCTGAACATAATGTCAGACGTTAAGTGACATAAAAGCACATAAGTTTATATTCATGTAAACTCTTTTTATAAGTGTTTTTATTAGGGATAATTTGTCTTTAAATAACCTTTTTTGTCTTGTCCCGGGTTGCTCGTATTCATCTTTATTTATTAATTGTTGTTTTTACATTTCTATTATTTCTTTATTATCTTACATTTGTATTTTTTCTTTATTGTTATTTTACATTTGTAGTTTTTCTCTATTATTTTATATTTGTAGTTTTTTCTTATCACTATTTTACATTTTATTTTTGTATTATTATATTACATCTGTATTTTTCCTTATTTTACATTTGTATTTTTTCCTTATTTTACATTTGTATTTTTTCCTTATTTTACATTTGTATTTTTTCTGTATTTTACATTTGTATTTTTTCTTTATTATTATTTAAAATTTGTATTTTTTCTTTATTACCTTAAATTTGTATTTTTTTCTTTATTATAATGTCACATTTGTATTTTTCATTTATTATTTTACATTTGTAATTTTCTTTATTATATTTTTTCTTTATTATAAATTTACATTTATATTTTTTTATTATTTTACATTTGTATTTTTTCTTCGTTATTATTATTTTATAATTGTATTTTTTCTCCATTATTATTGTACAGTTGTATTTTTTCATTATTACTATTTTACAATTGTATTTTTTCTTTATTATTTTAAAATTGTATTTTTTCTTTGTTATTATTTTACAATTGTATTTTATTTTTATTATTATTTTACAGTTGTATTTTTTCTTTATTATTATTGTACAATTGCATTTTTTCTTCATTATTTTACTACTGTATTTTTATGTATTATTATTTAACATTTGTATATTTTTATCTTTCACAGGGAAAGTGGATCCTCACGAGAGGTTCTTCTGTGGACGTCCTTTCCACGTGGAAGGATTTTATCTGTGAAATGGGAGCAAAAACTGGATGTCTGTTGTTGCATAAAAAAGCAGACAAATGCAAATAGATCTGTCCTTATACTTCAGTCAGCCTCTTTCTATTGATTATCCTTTCTTAACTTTCACTTCCTCTTTCTTTCGAGTCTCTTCTTTCAGTCAAGTCTTCATCGCAACTTGAGTTCCCAGGAAGCTAAATTATTATTATTATTATTATTATTATTATTATTATTATTATTATTATTATTATTATTATTATTATTATTATTATTGCTGTCGTTGAAGCATATTATTTATTAAGAGGTGAAACGTATACACCATTGCAATACTTCATTTATTATAAATATTTGTTTTAGGATTCATGGAAATATTAGTTAAAGGTTTGTATTATTGGTTATATTATTTATATGTTATTTAGTGCGTAAGAATTCTCAAAAATAAGAACAGAAGCTACAGAACTCCCGTTATTGTATTTCTTTCTTGGAAATGAAAAACCAGAATCGTTTGCAGTAAATATTCACAAAACAGTTAATGGCCACAGATTCTCCATAGCTGGTGGTCATCGCTATATACATTTATTTCATTGGGAAATTCCATAAAGGTGTTCGGAACTTATTTCTGTTGCTTGATGCAATCAACTAATATTCATATTGTTATATGCTTCGTCGTCGCCTCTGTCTAAATAATAATACTTTCTCTTATTTCATCCTTTGTGGAAAATTATACAGAAAAATGAAAAAATCTGTACAGGAGACAGATGAATTAGCTGAATTCTGGTGAAGTAATATTTAATATGTCATACTTTATTTACATGTTAATAAGTGATCTTTGCTTTAAATTTTGCATATGTTCCTGAAGGTTTTCTTTCTTTTTGTACCTTGGTATTTTGTTATATTTACTTACAACATTCTGGATTTAATAATTTTGACATTTTCAATTTGTTTTATGAAATTTTCGGAAAATTTCACTATTCGGTTTAACGATTTGAAGCAGTAATCTTCCAAGAGTTGTTTGGAGGAGATGGTTTTAAAGACAGATTTCTCACTAGACTCCTTTTTTTGAGGAGATAGCCTACATTTTTAGAAAATTCCTTAAATTGAGTATTAAGAGTAAAGTACAGAGTAGTTGAAACTATATGTATATGTATGTATGTATGTATGTATATATATATATATATATATATATATATATATATATATATATATATATATATATATATATATATATATATATATATATATATATATATATATATATATATATATATATATTTTATATATATATATATATATATATATATATATATATATATATATTTATTATATATATATATATATATATATATATATATATATATATATTTATTATATATATATATATATATATATATATATATATATATATATATATATATATATATATATATATATATATATATATATATATATATATATATAATATATTATATATATATAGTATATATATATGTATATATATATATACATATTTATACACATATATATACACATCATACACACACCACACACACAACACACACACACACACACACATATATATATATATATATATATATATATATATATATATATATATATATATATATATATATATATATATATATATCATGAAACTTAAATGCCAAATACCTGTGTTAAAGCTGAAACCAAACGGATGAATCTTGACTGGTCTCATCTTAATTAGACATTTTTAAAAGGGCTAGAACATAGTAGCAGGAATTTCCATTATGTGTGCTAGTTTGGAAAAAGAATGCAAATAACCCGCAGAAGGTTAGAAGCCGTGGGCAGCATGAAAAAAGAGTTGAGGTCAGTGCCCTGAGATGACATAGGGTGAACGTGACCTTTACAAGTCTTGTATTTCGAAGGACACCTGAACTTCACACCTGGATATTTCTTAATGAATTGAATATAGAATTTAGTCCAAAGGCCAAGCACTGAGACCAATGAGATCATTCACCGCTGAAGCGGAAATTGACAGTAAGAAGGTCTGAAAGGCGTAACAGGAGGAAATCCTCGCAATTTCACTATGAATCAGTTGTTAGGAGAGGGTGGAAAGTAAGATGGAAGAAAGAGAATATGAAAGGAGGCACAGTAAAAGGAACGAAAGGTATTGCAGCTAGGGGCCAAAGGCACCCTGCAAAGAACCTTAAGTAATGCCTACAGTGCACCGCGTGAGGTACATTGACGGCACTGCCCCACTACGGGGATATTTCTTAATGGTAAGATAGCAACCAAGATTGTCTTCTTGTCATTCGGGCCATATAAAGACAGTCCTTGAAATCTCTACATTTTACTTACTTCCTCTGATATAAATGGATGAAGTTTTACATTTCTAGGCTGATGTTGTTATTCAAACTTCTTATGACAAATTTAGATTTTGACACACGAATTACATGGAATATGAGAACACATCTTTCGGTATTGTCATGAGAGTTCTTCATTCATCAATGTATTCATGGCTACACTCTTCAAAATGATTATGTGAATCTTAACCTTACTGCTGTGATCAAAATAAACACGCGCAAATGGGGATATTTCGGTAGGTTTTCTATATATTGTCAGCTATAACCCTTTGTTCCCTTCAGGTTTAGAGCACTCAGAAAAGGGAAGGAGACAATCGTTTTCAATCACCTTAGTGAATTTCATGGATGGCATCAGTTCATTTAGTTTATCAAGGAAAGTGTTTACATTTTCGTCTCCCTGCCAAGTAAATATCATGTCGTCAGCATACCATAACCATTTCATATTTTATGGAACAATATTGCCAGATATTCTGCTCAGAAAAAAATCCAGGTATAAACATTTTTGCGGGTCGAGCTCCAAAGGAGAGTTTATGCGGACATCGTTTGTTTTTGAATCTGCATGTGTCTTTTTTTAATTATTGGAAAACGCTGCATTTTTATGGCGTACTTAATATTGATGACAGGAGATAGGCCATGGCAATAACAAAATCTGAAAGTAATATATCTTGTTGAATTTAAATTTACAACATTTCACACAAAGTTAAATTAATTTAGTAAAGCATTGTTGGGCTGTTTGCTATCCAAGACGAAATTGGTCAAAATATACAAGTATATATGTGCGTTACTGGCATTTTGAATTAATAATATGTGAAATTTTGACACACTGAAGACAAAATATCACCAAATTCAGATTACATATTTGCATCGAAAAAAATTCCCAGTTTCATGTAATGAAATGAGTCTTGTCGCCTCTTTGTTTAATTAAAGTTTTCCTTAATGAATGAAAAACAGGAGTCACCTTATTTCTTCAGTAACCTTCGGTAGGATGTCCTTCAGCCAAGCCTGAAAATAACCTTTATTAGTAAATTCGTGTTTGATGAAATACGGAAAAATGTGTACTAAGACAAAATCTATTTACAAATAAAGAGTAATAACGTCATTTCAGTATACGGGTCGTGTGGCCCGAGAGACGTAGGAGGGAAAGCAATAAAACAATGGCCGCTTTCTGGCTGACCGATCTTAGTCCTGGTTGAGCAGAAGAAAGTGAGAAATCTCAAGTTACTCTTACTGTGTTTCCAACCTAATTCTGGAACTGCCTCGAAGGCTTTATCGCTGGGCAAAGGGAGTTGTGGGCGAGAGAGTCAAAGGAAAGTTGGCACGATGACTCCTCTGACACGGACCACCATAACCACGACCTCTTGGGTTGTTATGCCGAGGTCGTCCTAGTGCCAGGGCTTAGTGCCTCCTTCCCCTCCTCCTCCCTCTCCTCCCTCCCTCTCCCTCCGCTGGACTCTGCTGCCAACCCCGATTTGCTGTGGAATGCTGGAACGACTCGAGGTTTTCTTATCAATAGTCACATGGTAAGAGTCTGAGAGAGAGAGAGAGAGAGAGAGAGAGAGAGAGAGAGAGAGAGAGAGAGAGTGTGTGTGTGTAAAAATAAAAAGTTACAGTCCGGACACAATGTCCCACACTAATGACATTGATCAGTTTATTACAATAAATAATACCTCTATTTTTTTTTTTTTCAGAAGTACTGCACCGTCGCGGTTTGGTGAGTGTTAACACATTATTAGCTTATTTCTGAATGAATTAAGCCATTTTTGGAAGGTATTCATTTTTATTTTTTGGATTATTCTTAGTCATTTTTTTGTTTTCTGCCTATTTTCTCTGTTTATTGCTTTTTATTCTTGTACTTAGAATAACCAAAGAATCTTTGGTATTCCTGTGTTGCAGTTTTGTTTGTTATTTTTTTATTCTGCTTCACTGGTTTTGTGTTATTATTATTATTGAACACTGTTATTATTATAATAAAGATGTTATTGGATATAACTTTTTTCTGAATTACATGACCGAAAATCGTCACACGCCTCTCAATGTATTCAGTAAAAGAATGTGTACGAAGGGCAAAAAATACGTTTTTTCTTTATTGATGAGTCATTCATTGTCCATCTTTTCCACCTATCCTTAATTATCCCTCACTAGTTATACACCTCTAGGCATTCAAGAATAGTTTCTTGACGGCGCGTTTAGGCTTTGATTTTTAATTGCTTAGACAGTTCCAAAAGGGGTTTTGCATGAGTCATAAGAAATAAATTATTTTTCCTCATTCTTCATTATCATAGCATAATCGCATTTCTCCTAAAATATCTAGTTTCTTTTCATGGCATGAGAATGCAGTAAAAAAAAGCTTCAGAATTCTTTCGGAGTTGGAAAAGCATTAACTCAGTTTTCTGAAAATGAACGACCCCTATATGAAAATTTAAAATGTGTTTGTTGCGCTCATTTTGTCAATTTTGTTTTTTACAACGTAGTCTGAAGCCCCCAAGGATCGTCAGAAAAATAATTCAATAGTGTTCGGCTAAAAATAAGTTTTGACATTTTCTGACTTTGTAGACTTTAATCCAGTTTTTATAAAATGCATAGCTCGGGATTATATATATATATATATATATATATATATATATATATATATATATATATATATATATATATATATATATATATATATATATATATATATATATATATATATATATATATATATATATATATATATATATATATATACACATACACAGTATATACATATAATATATATATGTGTGACTGTAAAATATTTTCTGTTAATACAGAATTCCATCTAGTAGAAGGAGCCCATAAAAACTTCAAAAGGATAGAAAGTTATAGCTATATTTCTTTAAATAGACAGGGGACGCAGTGTCTCCGAAATTTAGCTTATAACTTTCTGTCCTTCTAGTGTTTTTATGGCCTCCATATATTATATATAATATATACTATATATATATATATATATATATATATATATATATATTTATATATATAATTTTTTTATTGCCGACGTGTCATAGTTTAAACAAATTCCATCTTCAGGGATGCACATAAAAAAAAAAACTTCAAAAACATAAGTACAACTTAAAAACATTTATAACGAAAAGTAAGAACAAATGAAGTAAAAGATAAATAACCCAGAGGTGAGACAACAAGGAACTAACTGAGAGCAAAACACCACAGCAGGAGGTTCATCCAAATACACTGGATGTGAACACCTCGGTATTCAGTAATGATACGGATGTTATGTAAATAATGACTCAGGATGGTTAAGTCTTGAGGTCTGGCAGTGTGACCGACGATACTAAAATCTTTGTTTCTTAATGTAAGTTTTGCATTGTCACTAAATAGCCATCCTAATAAAGTACAGGTTTGAATCCTGGTCAAGGTTGGTGTAAGCATTCTTCCATATCAATATACACATTAAATTGCATATATAATAATAATATAATATAATAATATATATATATATATATATATATATATATATATATATAATATATATATATATATATATATATATATATATATATATATATATATATATATATATATATTGTATATTAAGTATATATATGTCTTATATATGCGTGTATAAAACAACTGTGTGCAATTACTTCCCACAAGAAATCTTATTGTCCCTGGATTCCTCTCCCACTACTTGCACCTTTCTTTTTTTTTCTTTCCCTCTCTCGCCTTCTATTGACTCACTGGTGGCTTGCCTTTAAACCTCAGATAATTAATCTGCTTTCCGTCCAGTGGCTGAACTTCTCATCGATTTTGTTCCCTCTCCACAACAGACCAAAATCACAAAGCCCTCAGCTGACTCTGGGACACCATCCGAGATATTTACACTCATATACTCCTTCATTCAGCTTGAAGCGGGTATAGATTGGTATATACAATTTAGGCCAAAGACCCAGCGCTGGGACCCGTGAGGTCATTCAGCACTGAAAGGAAAATTGACGGTAAGCAGTTGCACTATGAAACAGTTGTTAGAGAGTGGAAAGTAAGATGGAAGAAAAAGAATATGAATGGAGGTACAGTTAAGGAAATGAAAACGGTTGCAGCTAGGGGCCAAAGGGACGATGCAAAGAACCTCAATAAATTCTTTACAGTGCACCGCATGAAGTACACTGGCTGCACTACCCTCCTACGGGGTTGAAGCAGGTACAGAACATTTTATGTGTAAAAATCCCAAATATCGAAAAATTATCCCCATTTCTCCATTTTTATAAAGAGAATCAAAATGCTTTCCATAAAACTCCATACACACGGAGACTCAAAGATGCCTCCACTGCTTCAAAATAATAAGGAGAGAGCCCAGAACCATTTTCCCCATTCGGAAGTCCTGAGAAATCTCACACAAAAGGTTTGATGCATAAAATGAGTTTTGGAATACCTCGGTCTGAATGTGACAGGCCCTTGACAGAGCTCACCTTTTCGGGAAAAATTTCTTTTGGTGAAAAACAAACCTCAGTTTCAACGATCAACTCCAGACGACCGAGTCGCTCTATCAGGGCTGGAGGAAATTATGAAAGAATACAGAACAGTGAACGAGTGAAAGGTAAATTATGCTAGTGGTATTTTCATGGGAAATTTCGTCGCAATCTTCATAAAGTAAGGCAAGCTCTAATTGGTAGATTCCATGGCTAAAATAGCAGTATAAGTTTAGTATTAAATCTTGAATGAATGAATGAACATTGAGAGGTATCAGTAGCATATATAGAAAAAAAACAGGCGATGAATATGCTCCCAGAATCAAAGAAAAATAGACCACCTATGTATCATTATTCATTTGAATGTATATATATGTGGCTCGAGAGAAAGTTATCTGCACATTTTCTGTGAACTCTTCATATCACTGGACCATGACTGACTTCTTATCTCGGAGACTGGATCAGTGGAACTTATAAAACCATCTACAACAGTCGCGCAATTTACAAAAATTCCTTTATCAGAAAGGTTTGGAGAAATCTATGCATATAATGCAGGCAGCTTTGAGTTATCTAGTTTTATCTGTATATTAATTTATTATTTTTTTTTAATAAGTGAGATCACTTCTTTCTGTATTTCCCCTCACCTCTTCTTGCTTCTTGCAATGAACACCTTATTCTTTGGATGCTTGGACCCCAATTCATTGGCCCCTGTGGGCTTGTTCCATATGAATAGGTTTCATTTTCTGAATAATAATAATAATAATAATAATAATAATTATTATTATTATTATTATTATTATTATTATTAAATTATTTTTTTATTATTATTATTATCTTGGAATGACAATAAAGATATATGTAAAATGGCGAAGGTAAAAAAAAAGTCACATTACCAAATTAACAGCAAATCTTTAAAAGAAAAAATGAAGATTGATGTTTAATGAACAGTTCCGTGATTTTGTTTTGCAAAACCTTCAGCACCTAGAGGATGTGCTGAAAATAAACTCGTGAAAACACCTGGTAAAGCTTGTATGTATGCGCAAATAGAGATATAAATGATTGTACGTTTAGATTAACAGTAGATTAAAAGTCATTTTCCAATTTATTGATTTTTAAAGCGTTCACTCTATCTTTCTTTTTCCAAAGGGAGTGGAAAAGGCAAAGGTGCACTCGTTAATTTTTTTTTATTAATGGTTCCGGAAATGTGAAGGTCGAACAGCCCCAACATCATTGGTGGAATTACCAAAAATATTTCAGAATCCCATGTTATACAAGACTGAGGTTTGCTTGAGCCGTAGAGTGCTGTTTGGAAAGTCGCTGTGACCGCTGACCAGGCAGTTTGACAGGGACAGGGTTCGTTCATCATGTAGGCGTCCCAGATGTGCTGAGAGGGTATCATACACTTGGTCCCCTCACCTTCTTCCTTGTCTGAACGAATACTGCTCTTCTGCTGTCAGTCCTTCTGGTATCTTTCTTACTACCCAGTCAAAATCCCCAGTCCTTCTAGTAACTACCCAGTCAAAATCCTCAGTCCTTCTAGTAACTACCCAGTCAAAATCCTCAGTCCTTCTAGTATCTGTCTTACTGCCCAATCAAAATCCTGTCCTACACCTTCATCATCATGCTTTGGTAATGTTATGGTTCTATAGTTCTTATTCCCCTGTAACATCTTTACAGAGAAACAATTAATCCTCTCAACTATTTTTTTTTTTGGAGCCCTTCTCTCTTTGAGGCATATCTTACACACCTTATTTGTCCACCAAATCACCCTTCCACTTCACTTATAAACATACCAGTGTTTGGGTGTCTTGTCATTCTTCAACCTCATCTTGATTGCTGGCCTTGCATCCCCACCAAGTATTTTTTTAAGCATTCTTGGCTTACTCCTACTCACCACTGCCACTCCAATATCATTCAAATCTGCCTCTTCTATCCGCCATATTTTTATGTCTATTTATGAATATTTTTCTTTTGGAACCATACATTTCCAACAACGAGTTACCCTTCAGAATACATTATTACTAAATTCTGTTCATTCTCAAACTCTGTAATTGCCAAAAACCCAATCTCTCCCTGTCACCATTGTTGCAATTAAATCACCTGGCACAGCCATCCTCTCAATTCGTTCTACCCAGGTAGGAGGAATAGATTATAATTTTCTAAGAATATTTCCGTTCTTTTCAGAATGGGGGTATAAACAGTGTCAGTCTCACCACAGTTTCTGTGTGTGTGTGTGTGTGTGTGTGTGATGTGGGTCATTTTATGACTGGAAACAAAGGGGTTTTCACTGACAAACCAATGAATTCACTTTGCAAAAAACTGGGGAAAATTAAATAAGACTAAAAGTCTGGTGATTGTGGCTGGGTTTGAAAGTAGTTCGAAAGAGAACTGTAGGTTTGATTTGCCAGAGGAGTGTGTGTGCTGGATATGGCTGGAATAACTGAGACGAAAGACAAGTTATCCACTGCACAGAATTAATATACAAAAAAGAGTAACGGATTCAGGGAATGAATATGGGTAGCGCTTGCTGTGTCAGGAAAACTGAGGGTAGCTGAAAGGACACACATAAGTTAGTCAAAGGATTTTTGAAAGTAAAGTTAAGTGTGGCTGGAGAAAATTTTGTCATAGTTAGTGTTGAGTGAAGTCATGAACAGTGAGTGGAGCGGTTTTAGAAGATCCTGAATCCGCATTTCGCTAGGATGAAGAACAAAAGCAAGATGGTCGTGCTGGGCGATGTAAATGCTGTAGACAGTAACAGAGAATGTAAAATTACAGCAAAATTATGGCTGATAAGTATGGAGTAAAAAGAGTGAATGAGAACCATTCTCTTAAGTAGGAATTTACTTTAAAAATTTTCATTCTTTATGAAAGACGATGATGGAGATCGAAGAGCGAACGCGTTGTTATTTGAACAGTAATGCTGAATATGTATGTTTGAAGGTCACCTAAATTGAACAAAAATTTTCTGTTTTATTGTATAATTCAATTATTTGTAAACACTGGAAAAACCTTATTTATGCTTATTGCGTTTGGTGCGCTCCTTTATGTAAGAATATTTATGATGTTTTATTCTCCTATGCTACACGTGTGTATGTCCTTTTAGTGTGAAGAATCACTAGTTTCATAATCCACATCTCATTCATATCATAAATTTTACCTCTCTTTCATAATCATTTCTCATACTTGTTTTCAGTTTCATCCTTTTAGAGTTTGAAGTTTTTTTTATCTTTGTTTATATGTATGTTTGTCTGTGGCCATTTGTGTCCGAATTAAAGCTGTTGAATCCTGAATTTGAATTTAAACTTAGTGGCTACTGGTCTGGGATTTTTCTGCACAAGGATTCATCCTCCAATTTTAACAGCAACAATTTTCGTTCAGCTCTTTGTGTTATTGTACATTCATCTCCAGATTTCCAGTTCCGTACACGTACTGGAATGGTTTTGTGAAATGGGAGGGTGTAAATAAGCCTTCGGGCCGTAAAAGCGAAAGAATAAGGATTGGGTATTATCCTGTAGAAGAAGAGTTAAAGTTCCTTAGGGTTTTAATGTTTTATACTTGGTGTCTGTTTCCTTAATGATGGATTTTCGAGAGAAACATTTTGGTGTTAGAGAGAGAGAGAGAGAGAGAGAGAGAGAGAGAGAGAGAGAGAGAGAGAGAGAGAGAGTGGGGGCTGGAGATGAAATATATTAAACGAAATAACTAATAAAAACCGTTGAAATAAAGGAGAAAATTATCGACAAATATTTCTATTTCCTAATATTTAAAGTAATAATAATAATAATAATAATAATAATAATAATAATAATAATAATTTAATTATTATTATTATTATTATTATTATTATTATTATTATTATTATTATTATTATTATTATTATTATTTAATATAAAGTATAGTAAAATGAATACAACTAAAAGGACAAACTCCCCTGGGATTCTATCTCTAGATTAGATTCAGTTCTAGTTACACTGCTGAATTCTGTTGCGACACCAGTCTACATTCATCATGCGACCATTGCGACCATTATGTTTAAAACTTTAAACTTGGGTCTCTTATTAGAATATAAAATTTTGGGAAAAGGACAAGCGCTGGGACCTATAAGGGTCATTCAGTGCTGAAATATGACAGTAAGGTTTGAAAGGTGTAACAGGAGGAAAACCTCGCAGTTGCACTATGAATCAATTGTTAGAAGAGGGTGGAAAGTGAGGTGGAAGAAGAAAATATGAACGGAGGCACAGTGAAAGGAATGAAAGAGGTTGCAGCTAGGGGCCATTAGTGCTTATTGAAATGAAAGAGACCTCCTAAGGAGTCACCGAATTCCCTGATGCAAGCCTCTTCCAGCCTCCTTCCCAGGTGACAATGGATGAATGACTCAGGAACTCGAAGCCTCGACCACAAGACGAGGCTCTTTCCGGCACCTTCCTGATTCTGACCCTAAATCCCCTCGGTTGTTTTTCTCATCAGCGGAGTTTTTTTTTTTTTTTTTTTGAACGGGCCAGACTTCGACACGAGAGCACCATGTATGTGGTGGGGAATAACAGCTGACGAACTAAAGGGAAAAGACACATCCACCGTAGGGGGTAAGTGCCGTCAGCACACCTCATGTGGTGCACTGTAGACATTACTTAAGGGTCTTTGCAGCGTTCCTTCGGCCTCTAGCTGCAACCTCTTTCATTCCTTTTACTGTACCTACGTTCATATTCTCTTTCTTCCATCTGACTTTCCACCCTCTCTAACAGTTGTTTCATAGTGCACCTACGAGGTCTTCTTCCTGTTACACTTTTCACACCTTCTTACTGTCAATTTGCGTTTCAGCGCTGAATGACCTCATAGGTCCCACCGCTTGGCCTTGGGCCTAAATTTCTATATTCTAAAGGACCCATCAGAAATATTATAAAAAAGGAAGCATAGGTGTTCAGATTGAAAGTAGTATAGAGAAGAACTGTTGATTTAATTTCACATTTTTGGCTGCCTTCTTATGATTACGCTCCAAAGTATATACAAGTAGCTTTCTTTGCACTTCGTCGTCTAAGGACCCAAAGAGGCTGGTCATGTTGGGGTTTCGGGTTTCGCTTTCCTACGGTTTAGAGGTACAAAGAATAACCACATGGGAAAGATAGGTTCTGTTAATGTATGTAAAATAAAGTGAGTTCTAAACACTTTTAGCAAGTTCTTTTGAATAGAGCAGTGAATGATTTGACAGCTGGGACGCTTCTACGATACATTCATGTAATTCATTTCAAAACAGCGAAGGCTTTTTCTCATTTCCAAGTCATTTATTATTGAATTCCAGTTATGACAGTGAAAAGGACGCGTATTACCTTAAGTAAGAATATAGGAGTAAATCCGAACGCCGAGCCAGTAAAATTATTTGATGGCAAACAGTTCTCTTGCATTGTAAATACCATTGCATGATTTTTACATAAAATTGCCCTTGCGTCCTTTATAGAGAGAATGTGTCTGAATGTCAGTTATGATAATCCCTTGCATATATCTTTGTCAACAATATCGACGACCAATGTTGTGGTGCCGGTTTAGCATATTTAATGAATGCTGCTGTCCTCATCTTGATGAACAGTTCATAAAGGATACGCATTTCGAATTCAGTTACAGAACTCGACGATATCTAGGCCTTTAGAGAGAGAGAGAGAGAGAGAGAGAGAAGGCGTGTGTAGAACAAAACTTACAGTCGGACACAATATCCACATTAGTAACATTGATAAAGTTTATTACAAAAAATAATATCTCTGTTTTACTTATTTTCAAAGTACTGTACCATAACTTATTTTGAATAGATTAAGCAATATTTGGAAGGTATTCATTTTATTTTTAGGTTTATTGTTTAGCATTTTTTGTTTTCTGCCTATTTTCTCTGGTTTTTGCTCTTTATTCTTTTACTTAGAATTACCATGGAATCTTTGGTATTCCTGTGTTGCAGTTTTTTTGGGGTTATTTTTTATTCTACTTCACTGGTTTTCTGTTATTATTATTGATATTTTTTATTATTATAATGAAAAATGGTATTGGATTTAACTTTTTTCCGAATTACATTACCGAAAATCATCACACGACTTTTAATGTATTCATTAAAGGAATGTATACGAAGGGCAAAAAATACGTTTTTCCTTTATTGATAAATCATTCATTGTCCATCTTCACCAATTATCCTTAATTATCACTTAATAGCTATACACCTCTAGGCATTCAAGAATAGTTTTTTGAAGGCGCGTTTGGGCTTTGATTTTCAGTTTCCTAGATAGTTCCAAAGGGGCTTTGCATGAGTCATAAAAAGTCAGTTATTTTTCTTCACTCTTCATTCTCATAGCATAATCACATATCTCCTAAAATCTGTAGTTTCTTTTTATGGCATGAGACCCAGTAAAAAGTGTTTCAAAGTCATTCATAGTTGAAAAATCTTTAACTGAGTTTTCTGAAAGTGAATAACCCTTATATGAAAATTTAAAATGCCATTGTTGCGCTCATTTTGTCAATTTTTGTCAATTTTGTTTTTTTACAACGTAGTCTAAAGTCCCCAAGGATCGTCAAAGAAAGAACTCAACAGTGTGCCGCTAAAAATAAGTTATGACGTTTTCTAACTTAGTTTACTTTAATCCAGTTTTTGTAAAGCGAGTGGCATGGGATTATATATGTATATATTTATATATATTTATATATATATATTTTATATATATATATATATATATATATATATATATATATATATATATATATATACTATATACATACAGAAGTATATATATATTTATATATTTATATATATATATATATATATATATATATATATATATATATATATATATATATATATATATATATATAAATATACTACTCTTTCTCTATATATATATATATATATATATATATATATATATATATAAATAACATGTATGTATAATAATATATGTATATATGACTAAAATATTTTCTGTTAAAACCAGGAATCCCCATCTAGTAAAAGGCCCAAAAGACATCGAAAGGGAGAAAAGTTATTGCTAAATTTCGGAGGAACTCTCCCTCAACAGGCAGGTAATAAGAGTTACGGAGCTGTGGTATTTATACCAAGAAGGAATATCATTCCTGTATTGGCATAAATACCATAACTCTATTTTTGTTATTATATATATATATATATTATATATATATATATATATATATATATATATATATATATATATATATATATATATATGTATATATATTATTATATATATATATATATATATATACTATATATATATATATATATATATTATATATACATATACATATACATATTATATATATACTATAATTATATACATACATACAGTATATATATATATATATATATATATATATATATATATATATATTTATATTATACATATATATATATATATATATATATATATATATATATATATATATATATATATATATATATATATTATATATTATATATATATATATATATATATATATATATATATATATATATATTATGTATATATATATATATATAATATATATATATATATATATATATATATATATATACTCTTCTATATATATATATATATATTATTTTATTTATTTTATTGCCGACGTTTGATGGTATAAACCGAATTACATCTTCAGGGCTGCACATAAAAAAGAATGACAAAAGCCGAAGCACAACTTAAAAACATATATAACGAAAAGTAAGAATAAATGAGGTAGAACACAACTAACCTAGAGGTGAGACAAGAAGGAACTAACTGAAAACAAAGCACCACAGAAGGA
>NC_089766.1:39365761-39375761 GCF_040412425.1 Macrobrachium rosenbergii
ACGAGAACTGAAAGATCTATATATAGGCCATAGGATCCATTTTTCTTATGAGTGCTCAATTTACTGTATGAATAAAATATACCTCTCAGTTACACATGGAATAAGGAGATTGCAATGTCAATTTTTTCTCATAAGTGCTGTAACCCAGGAAACAGGTTTCGCCAGGGAAAATCTACCCTCTTTTGGTGACTACGATTTGAGAGCTGGCTGTACCAGTTTTCATTAAAATCTATATGAAACTATAAATCTCAGTAAATGTAAGTCATTAAGCCAGATTAAGTTTTTTCTTCAATTCATGCTTAATAATTGAACAATTATATGTATTGGCACTGAGCTTAGATGTTGAGGATGGGCTGGTGTATGATTTGTTCGTGTGCCAATATACTTCTTACCCAGAAAAAGGAACATAAGCACCTTGGATAGTGCCCTCTGTGGCTAATTATATCATTATTGGAATGCTGACGCTGAACCCAGTGTAGTTCACAGACTTCAGAACTAAACTTGTCATTCAGTCACAAGCAACAAAAATTAATTCTTAATGTATGACTCTAGTGGGGTTGGGTTTCTTGAAGATTTGGCAGGCTTGTACAGGACTAATTTTTTGTAGATCACATCTTCTAGATATGAAAAAGAAAGCTAGTGAATGATGTTCCACATCAGATTGAGATCCCCCCAGATATTTTGCAAACTATCAGCTTGTAAGCACACGTTGGTGAAGTACATATCTGGCAAGATTATATATTAGCAGGTCTTGTCATAAACTGGCAGACCTTGACATAAATTTCTCAAGTCTGGGTTTCCAATGATGCTAGCATGTGTTTCTCTCTGTTCTCCAGTAGTTCGTCAACTGTTCCATTTGTTGTAAGACATCAATATGATGGTCTCCATAAACAAGTATATAGTTCTCATCCACCATTTCAGGCATCCACTGGACTGTGCTAAGGCTGGTAGAACTCTTTACACTTTTCTTTGAAAGAAAAAGTGACGGGCTTCCTTTATAAGGGTTTTTTTTAACTGCATAGGAAAGAAAATACGGACATAGCCAATGGGAGAGGACTTCAGGTCGGGAAAGAATGCTGGTGTGAGCCCGCCCACTTAAGGTAGCATGAAAGTCAAAGAACGTGTATCATAAGTAGAATAGGTGGTCTAGTTGATCTTCATAGATGTGTGGTTTGGCTAATGGCTCAGGGATACTCCGGGGTCACCACTGTAAGGTGTCAAAAGAAACGAGCAGGTAAAGGTTACTGCTGCTTTAGTCCAAGATCCAGGCGGTTATATTGCGGCCGACTGACGCCAGGCCGTGAGTAGAAATGGAATTGACTGTGACCTGAGTCGAAACAATAAACAATAATATGATGAACTTACAATCAAAATATACAGATAGTGTCTTGATGCCTTGAATGAAGAAACATGATACACAATGGGCGTATAAATACCATAAAGTAAAAATGATTAAAATGCGTGACCTGGCAAAGGCGTGACAATTGAGCTTGAAGAAAAACGGAAAAAGAAAACAAAACTTAATTAATGGCGCCGCCGAAACACTATCCTGGCGCCGATACTTTACACAGCAGCTTGTCGTGGTTCGAGGGAAGACAAACATATCACAAGTGTCGGTGGTAAAGTCAAACAACCGTAATGCATTTTACTGACTAACACGAAAAAGAGAATAGTATAAGTATACAAGTATCTTACATAAACACAGAAAGGAAAAGTTAAATAAAATCCACATACTCGGCAGGTCTAGACGTCTGAAAGTTAGCTCCACGAAACACGTCATGCAGATGTTATTTTAATCATGCACAATTACGCCCGAAAGTTCGAACACCTACTCAAATAATCCTTATATAACCAGAGTCTGCAAGCCTTGATTATCATTAGTTGGGAAAGCCACTGACTTAATTTGTCTTGTGTTTCATATCGGAAAATGCTCACTTATTTCCACTGGATTTCCTCTTCTGGAATTAAACCCTAATTGCAGGATATTGTAGTTGAAAGGAATATTTACGAAATTTACTAAAGGTCAAAGATAGGTATTAATCCCTATCCTAATTACGAGGTAGGGAGGAGAGTAGTCCGGTTGATGATGATAAGTGGCTGAGCGAAGGAGACTGAGAATTAAAGGAGAATTTGGGCTGTTATTTGGACCAAAATATCTCAGAAACTTCTTCTAAGTCTATTTAGTAGCGTTAAACCGGAAGGGCTAAAATCATTCCACCATAATTGTGAAAACAATTAAGGTATCGTAGAATCGGGCGTTTTTTGGCATCATTGTCAAAATGTCGGTTACAATAACAGTCGTTCAGACATTTATCAGTGATGACTGGAAGAAGAAATTTCTTGGGAACCTCATTTCTTAATACCTGTGTTTGTGTGATATGAAGCTGATTAATAACGGAAACCATTGGACTGTTTTCTCCGTGCCAATCTTTCTTCAACCAATGATGATAATCCTCCCCCCACGTAGGGGATAGTGCCTTCCTTGTAATTCACATTCTTTCTTCCACCGTAACCACCCTCATCTAAAATTGTTTATAAATATATTATATATATATATATATATATATATATATATATATATATATATATATATATATATATATATATATATATATATATAATCCTCTCAATGTTCATATAATTGTTGACCTGATTCCCGTGACCCTGATGAAGGTCAAATGATCACTCAGAATCATTCAGCTGAAGTGTGCTTTTGAAACCAGCGGGGAAAGAAATACTTCCTTCATTGTTATTTTTGTTATTTTTTTGCTCGTGGAATAATTTTTTTTTTAAATGGCCAAGATAAAGAGGGCGTTTTGAACCGGCTGCTCCAAAGGATGACATTAGAGTACCAGAAACAGTCCGTAGACTGTGCATTACATGAAGTTGTTATTATAACAAATTTTGAGGGATTTACTGAAATGGCCATTGATTCACCTGACATGTGAGACAGTCATTTTCCTCAGTTATTATGTTTTCAAATGAGCAAAGATATTTTCCTCCAGTCCTATACAGCGCATGAGTAATCATTTCCACGATTTCTTAAAATTAATTCCAGCCATTTTCTTGCTCCTTTGGTTCGTATTTGTATCTCCGTCTTCATAAACCCTGGTTTTACGGTTGTACTTTTGATCTCGTGAGAGATACGAATGAAAGCAGTAATATTGTACTGATTTAAATTCAGCGAAAATGGGGAGCCACATTAAGCTTCGAAATGCAGAGTGAGGAAAGAAGCAGAAGGAAATCTGGGAACCGAATCCCTTTTGGAGATGATGCGGGGAATCCCCGTTATCAGGGAAGAAATCCAACTCAAACCCCGGAAATTCATTCCTCAGACAATAGACTTGATGGAAAGCTAGCTCTCTCTCTCTCTCTCGCTCTCTCTCTCTCTCTCTCTCTCTCTCTCTCTCTCTCTGTGTGTGTGTTAAAATTAAAATAGGCCTAAATGAAATTACAAGAAGACCCGCTCCTTATCAATGAAATTCTTTTCAGATTGGTGACTGGGAATTTTTTTAATATTCCTAGGTTCATCACTGCCGCTTTTCTGTAGCACTGTTTTTAGTTTAGGCAACATCCACTGTGGGATTTGACATTATTATTTATCACAGAAATAATTATACATATGAAAATTTTATTTAGTCACCTCTAACAGCCGCCAACAGGAATGGTTTGGTTGAGTCATATGGTTAAATCACTGGCATCCACTTCTATTATCTTTCTAACACTTCTTCTCTGATGCAACAACATATAAGAGGCCAGAATTCCCAGTAGACTTCTATATTACAAGCGCAGATCACCAGCATATCAAATACGTAAACTTCTCATATTCTCACGTTGCTTTAATGCTTCAAATAATGCAGTGATGTCTGTATTATCTGCCAATATTAACCTTCCACAATCCATTAACCGCCTTTAAAAAATTCTACCCACAATGTTATTGCTACATGTGATACTCTTCCTCTAATTCTTGCATCAATCCATCCATTGGATAATGAATTGCGTGTTTGAGGTGATAGATGTCCTGATATCCAGTCAAGAAAAACTATATTTCCTCCTTCGCTTATCCAAGCTATTTGCCGATTGTTTGTTCCCTTAGTGTTTGTTGCCTCCTTTTTGTGTTTGTTTTTCTTGCTGGCGATTGACATGGTGGATGGTGTCAGACTTCGCCATCAGGTTCATGTTGCAACGAATCCAAGGTAACCGAGTCAGTTGGGGTAGCAGCAGCAAGTATCCGTACCTAGGTCCTGGCAGCAGAGTAGCGGAGAGTTTCTTGACGACAAGATGGTTGCCGTGTCGGCTCTGTCATGGTCGTAATCAAACGTCATACGTTTCTTGGAGGACTGGTTGCCGTGTCGGCTCTGTCGTGGTCGTCGGTACTGGAAAGGACGTCAACACTGTGCTGTGGTTGTCGTTTCGACTCTGTCGGGGTTGTCCTGCAGTGTTCTGTCAAGGGTCAGCTTGGGGCTGTTTCGACGGCTCTATTGAGTTCGTCTGAGGTTGTTTTATGTAACTCTGGCTGTAATGTAACTAGTAGCATGCTGTTTACGTATTTATTATATTGCTTTTTGTATTTCATATTATGCTACTTGTGTTATTTTATTTTGCTGTTTAAGTGTTTTTGATCTATTTGAGGTTTAATTATTATCCCTGTGTATTAATTAATTTTGCTGCTCAAGTGTTTATTAATTTGAAGTTTAAATTACTTGTATTGTATTTTGTTGCTGTTAAGTAATTAATTTTGTTAATGCTAATTTTAAATTGAACCTGACTCGACTGTAAATTGTACATAGCTTACATGTAAATAAATTAATTGTAAGGTAACATTTTGGTTTTGTTCTGCTCCTCCTCCCTTTGTTTGTCTCCTCTCTCATGTCATTTCAGCCCAATTGCTTGTTTTCTTTAACTGATCTCGAGATTACATGATAAAGCTGATTCCCTGCCTCATACATGGCAACAGAAATATTACTCCTTACTGAATACTGAGACCTGACCTTACAGGCAGCCCTATCAAGGCCAGAGAACTATCTTTCATCGCGTTGCTTATCCAGGCTACTTTTCCGCCTCCTAGAGCATGCTGAGACCAGATCCTGCAGGCATATTTGCAAGTCTTTGAAATGACAAACAATTTTTCTTTTGAACAGCTTCATGCAGAAGGGATTTTTTCTCGGCTGCCAAAGCAGGAGCTGTAGAGTTGGTTGCCTTGCCTTCATTCCAAGCTTCATAGTGCTTGATCCTATGGCTCAGTACACTGGCGCATTTGCCGTTTCTGGTGTCTCTTTGAAGGAAGATAATGCCAAATTTTGAAGGTTGTTGGCGTGGGGGAACTAAATGGACACGCTGATCAACAAGATAGGAGCAAGGGCCATCTCAGAGACTCTTGGAATTGCAAGTTAGGGAATTATTAGTGCAGTCCCTATCATGACAGGAACACCAGCTCAGTTTGGCATTGGCTATACAGCTAATCATTGGGGCACTTCTACCCATTCAACACTAAAACAGTGAAAAGGGGGAGTTGGATTGGTTGGACAAGAAGATGGAAGAAAGGATGTGGGAAGAGAGGTAGAGTAAAGGCTAAAAAGAGGGTGCAGCTAGAAGCGAAAGGGATCCTTGCAAACCACCTTTGGGTAATGCCTGATGCACCACATTGGTTGCACTGATGGCCCTACCTTCCTACAGGGCACCTTTGGCAGATCCTTCTTGATCTCTTGTCATCCTTGGAGGAACTCATGCCTCAAGGCAGATCCATCTGTGTTCTGACACTTTCCAGGAAGTAATGGAAATCTTGCTTAGAGGTTGGATGATTGGAACTTCTTCGTGGGTGTTCTGCTGAACCCGCCCTTCCACAGATACTTATGTTCCTGGATGCACTGAAGGAATGGTGGGGCACACACCTCAGTGTCTCTTTCATCTTTGTGCTTGACTTGAGATAATTTTCACTTGCAAGCATTCCAGATCAGCTGATGGGGTACTTGGTAGTGTTGATGAGTGGTAATATGACCATGACGATATGTTAACAAGCAAAGAATGTTTCTCTCTCTCTCTCTCTCTCTCTCTCTCTCTCTCTCTCTCTCTCTCTCTCTCTCTCTCTCTCTCTCTCTTTACAGGTTAGTAAGGCAGGCGTAAAACTGGGTGGTTCACCATGCCAATGAGCTGTCAGCCAAATGCATCACAGGAGTTGGAATGTGATATTAGACTACTTCATTTGCCACCAGGGCCAGGTCTTGGGGACAGAGTGATCCCTTACACCCTCATGTACCAGAATGGCTGTTAAGGTTCAGGGACTCCAGGTGATTGAGGTGTATACCATGCAATGAAGCAAAGAAGCTTCTAGTGTTCTACCTTCCAGTTCCAGAACCCTGGCTGCTACTGAAGAGACCTTCCAGCACCCTTGGGGACAACATTAATGTGTATGACTTACCTCTGTTCAGCCCCATCCACTATTTTATTCCACCCAGCAGCAAATGACCAAATTCTTGTTGGTCAGGTCAGATACATGTTAGTTACACAACAGAGCTTTTAGCTTGATTTTTCTGTGGTGGATACAACTTCCTTTCTCTTTTTTTTTTAAATGATGGGTTTGAGGGGCAGGCAGAATAGCACAATTATCTGGGAATTTGCAGTGATATGCTACCTACCAAGTGACCTTCCTGCCCCACACAGAAAACCAAAGTTCCCTATTTTGTTATAGTGAGGAAACAAACAAGCCCTACTCTGGCACTGGGCCCTGTCAGCTGCAATACCATATATGCCAAAGTTTACAGGTGGTTACAGGAGTATTCTTTCCCCTCTCACATACATGACTAGGAAGCTGACATTTTCAGATAGTAGAGCAACATCAGCCATGTTCTTTTGGCAATATCTCCACTTAAGGTAAATCTCCATATACAAAAGTTTTTATTCTTGCAGGAACATATTGCAGTAGCCTGTAATTTGCATATTTCCTAGATATACAAACTTGAAGTCTTTTACTGTGATATCACTTCCAACCAAGCTCACATTTGCGTCTGTTGCTAAAGGAAAGTGTGAAGCACTTGAAAGAATTGGTGGCTGTTTCCCCCAACCTGTCCCTCATCTGTCACTAACCACCTGTTACCAAGGTTTAGAGTGAATCAGCTGGCTCCCAAGGTATATTCGTATAAAAGACTTAAGAATTGTTGATCTAAAAATGTTAGTCATCACGAATTTGCACTTTATCATATTTCCTGCCATAAAAGTCTTACATGTTATTTAGTGTCTTGTGCATAGGTTCTCATGTGTTATTACTGAATGATATATATATATATATATATATATATATATATATATATATACATACATACATATATGTATGTATGTATGTACAATGTATATATATATATATATATATATATATATATATATATATATATATATATATATATATATATATATATATATATATATATATATATATATATATATATATAGCATATATATATATATATATATATATATATATATATATATATATATATATATATATATATATATATATATATATATATAATATATATATATATATATATATATATATATATATATATATATATATATATAACTCATATATATATATATATATATATATATATATATATATATATATATATATATCTATATATATCATCATATATATATATTATATATATATATATATATATATATATATATATATATCATCTTTGTTATCAAATAGACTTCTTACATACAAGTCATTGGGCCATTTAAAGGTATTCTTCCTTTGTCTTCACTTACACTGGATGATCTGTTATGTTCTTTTTGCATTTCTGTCGTCTATTGATATTTTTATCAAAACTGACCATTTAACATCTTTAAATTTCATTGTATTTCCCAGCTCCCTCAATGATTTAAAATGAAGACTGATATATAATGGGGCTTACAGAATTTCTGGAATAGCTTTGAGTGTACCATTGGTGAAGAATAAAATTACCAGTAGGCCTGTGCAGAGTTTTGTTAAAGGATATACCTACTGCTTTTCCCATGTACTCCTCTGACATTATTTTGTGGCCTGGTCTCCCGTCATTCCTTTAGTGTATCATATAACCTCTGCCTCCTGACATCCTGTCTCCCAAATACAGCTTTTCAGTCTTGCATTTGACCTTTTTCATATCTCACTTCAGCCTTCACTCAATTTTGTTTAAAGTTGGTGAATTGCAACCTTGGTTACTGAAACCATCTCCTTCTTTATTAAAACTATTTCTCTTTCTGTCTCTGTTGAACTGCTTCTCTTCCTGTGCCATCTAGTTGAGAGAGAGAGAGAGAGAGAGAGAGAGAGAGAGAGAGAGAGAGAGAGAGAGAGAGAGAGAGAGAGAGAGAGAGAGCGAGAGCTCCACTCTTACCTAACCCTTCCTAATTTAATCCTAGTTTAATACATGCTTTTAAGCCTGCTAAGTAACAAAAAGTGTTTTTATGCTATATAAAAAATGCATTCTCGCGAGGTAAGGAAACACGTACTGTCATTGCGCCTTGCCCTGGAAAAAAAAATTTTTGCCAGTGTAGCTTTCACTAACTTCTGAAATGAAACTTTTCAAATGCCATTTGCCCTCCCATCCCAGTGAAGCAAAAAACTGACTCCGTGGTTGTCATTTCTAAGATTACCTTTCAATTAGTCATTCTAATTATATAGGTCCAGTTGCAGTATCTGTCATCCCCAGTGGTTTGTTTCGTTAGTAATAAAGCTTCTGTTCTATTCATATTTCAGCTCAGTTTTTGTATTAATGGCAATAACGCCTTTGTGCTGCTGTTATATCATTAGCTTCATCGTTAAATACTGTATTTACTCGTATTTCCTCTTGTTCGTGAAAAAGTGCCCCCTCTGATCTTTCAAACAACTTGAGATCCTTTGTTACTCAGCTCAGCTAACAGAAATATTCTTTTGCGAAGCGAGATGCAAAAGAGACAGTTTTTCCTACCTTTCTGATGCGTTGTCTTCTTAACAAGACTCCGGAGATAGATAAAGTATGAGATGCAGACTTAGGAGAAAATAAATTCATCGAGCAGCGAACGTTGAAAAATTGCGGTTAGAGAAGAGAGAGAGAGAGAGAGAGAGAGAGAGAGAGAGAGAGAGAATCACTTAAGACTGGCTCTATAACACTTGGGTATATCCTTACATTAGAATTTAATATGAATTTAGATGATGTCTTTAGTCTTATGGTCTCTCTCTCTCTCTCTCTCTCTCTCTCTCTCTCTCTCTCTCTCTCTCTCTCTCTCTCCAAGTGTGTAAGGGTGTGTTTTTGTATGATCAGCACCATAAGGATGTTATAGCCTACACAAGGCGAGGTCTGTTGCCATCGGCGCTTCACAGCGTTACTTATCCGTCTGTATTTGGCGGCATCTCATCTTTGCCATAAAGGTGTTGTTAAGAGGGAATGCCACAAAGGTATTGTGAAGAGGGAAGGGCAGAACAAGTCGGGAAAGGAAGGCGGTGGAGATGAATCGCCTTCTCAAGAAAGTATTATATCATTCACCGGTGATAAAACCACTTCAGTACAGTATACCTTAACTTTTCGCATTTATTCAATTTTCCATCGCATTTTCTTAATTTCTTGTAAATTTTAAAACTTACATTTTTCTAGTGTGTCTTAATGTAATGGCTTTATATTTAAATACATTATATATAATATATATATATATATATATATATATATATATATATATATATATATATATATATATTGTTACATTTGTGCCTTAGATGCTTACTAGATTCTGGGCAGCAATGGATAATCATTAAGGACTTCTTTACATTATCAATAGTGAAATCTACTGTATTTTACAAAAAATCTGACTAATAAGACTGGTTAAGGCAACTTCATGCGTAGATAAATAAATCAAGGTAAACAATGCTGGCTTAGGAAGATCTTTCTTCATGAGAGGGAAGATTACATAAACTCCAGGGTTCTCTTAATTATATTTACATAGTAAACACAGATCAGAAGAATAACGAATTACTAGGCAGGTAATA
>NC_089766.1:39380761-39410761 GCF_040412425.1 Macrobrachium rosenbergii
CTATTTATTCTCCAGTCATTGAAGGCCGTAGTAAAAATGTGACAAAATTTAACCTTGATATTTTTCTTATGACTTTTCGAGCCTTTTTGGTAGATTTTTAATGTAAGTTACGTTCAAGTGTTTTATTCTTCATACCGTTGTCATCTCAAACTGCTTGTATAAAATGGTTTGACATTAATTGTGTATGACTGTCAGTTAACTTATCTATGTAAGAAAATGTTTCAACTGTCTCAAAGGTCTTGGCTCTTGAATATAAACACATTGTAAAACCTTCAGTTAAATCTCGTGACTGTTGGCCTCAGTTATTTGGCTCCTCAATACAAACACATTGTAAATCCTTCAGTTTAATCTCGTGACTGTTGGCCTCAGTTATCTGAAGTACTTTTCACTTTTCACAGTTTCATGAATTTTCCAAAACACCTTTTCAGATTAGTTGTCCAGCTCAGTGCAATAAAAGCCGTTGGATGGAATATACAGTTTCACTTCCAGTTTTATTGTTTTTCCTGAAAACATAGGATCTTCGCTTCCAGTTTTATTGTTTTTATTGAAAACATAGGATCTTCACTTCCAGTTTTATTGTTTTTACTGAAAACAGAAGATCTTCACTTCCAGTTTTATTGTTTTTACTGAAAACATAGGATCTTCACTTCCAGTTTTATTGTTTTTACTGGAAACATAGGATCTTCACTTCCAGTTTTATTGTTTTTTTCTGAAAACATAGGATCTTCACTTCCAGTTTTATTGCTTTTACTGAAAACTTAAGATCGTCAATTCCAGTTTTATTGTTTTTCCTGAAAACATGGATCTTCACTTCCAGTTTTATTGTTTTTACTGAAAACATAGGATCTTCACTTCCAGTTTCATTGTTTTTACTGAAAACATAGGATCTTCACTTCCAGTTTTATTGCTTTTACTGAAAGCTTAGGATCGTCAATTCCAGTTTTATTGTTTTTCCTGAAAACATAGGATCTTCACTTCCAGTTTTATTGTTTTTACTGAAAACATAGGATCTTCACTTCCAGTTTTATTGTTTTTACTGAAAACAGGAGAACTGAATTCACACATTATACTTTGAAAGGTTTTGAGGTGACATATGATTGGAAATTGGTCGGCCAGCAAGCTATAATAAAGTTTATTGTGAATTTTTATATTTAGTGAGAAATGCGTATCGTCATATTGACGATTTTTGCAACTGTTGTGGCTTCGCAAACTTAGAATTAGAAATATGTCATAATCATTTAAGTCAAGTGTTTTCAAATATCGTTGTGCTCATTCCTTAAGTATCAGAAGGAAGGATGAAAGCTAAAAAAAAACTTTACGTAAACTGCGTTAGAGAAAGTTAAGATGAAATCAGAAATAGGTTTGCAGGAGAGAGAGAGAGAGAGAGAGAGAGAGAGAGAGAGAGAGAGAGAGAAGAGAGAGAGAGAGAGAGAGAAAGAGAGAGAGATGTATGGGGAAGCAGATTGAAAGTGGCAGCACAAGAATGATTCTAATCTGGGCTATGGATTTATCACGAAAGTTCAGAAATGATTCACTGTGAATCAAGGATCCCTGTTTTAATAAGAATCTTAAAAATATTGCAAATATTATTTTTGTATGCTATAAATCATCGTTCTTCATTTAATGAAAGAATTGGGTGGTTTTGTTATACAGAGAAATTATATAGGACGAAAGTCGTTCAAAATCCTTCAGTTTCTCAAGTACATCACGATGACATGATGTTATTTCCACTGAGAGGCTTTGCAGAGTTCTCCGCATTCACGTTAAATACGGAAAACTAATTCAAGCTAACGTTAAATATGGAAAACTAATTCAAGGTAACGTTAAATATGGAAAACTAATTGAAGTTAACCGTGAAAATGTAGTTGGAAAAGGAAGAGCAAGTTCAGAGTGGAGCAAACGCTAGAAAGATGACAGCCAGAATATGCAGATGAAGCTGATTTAATCAGGGAAACACCACAAGATTTGCAAGGCCACCTTCATAGACTTTTATCACACATCTAGAGAGATGGGAATTAAGGCAAATTTTATATAAAAAAATGAGGGCAAAGTCTGCACAAAAGGAGGAAATAGAACTGAAGGGAGAAGGGATTATTGAGTCTCAGATGTTTGGGAACAGTATCCAACACAGGTTCTCTTTAGTTGGAATTTGTTGAGGATACAAAAGGCAAAACAGGCAGCCTGAGTCAGATTTTAGGTAGAAAAACTGTATACAAGAGTAAGATTATATTTTAGTCTAGCACAATTTATATTGTTATACGCTTCTGAAACTGTAAAATATTTAGTTGATTTGAGAATAAAGCTTTAAGGAAATAAGTTGCTAGATACTTGGGCAGGTTTAGAAATAATACAGAAATAATGCCATAAAGGAAATGACGGAAGTTCCCACGTAGAAGAGATACGGAAGAATGGGAGATGGCTTGTACATGTCCTTCGCCCAACCAAGGGGAGAACAGTATGTAATAGTGTCAGTTGCGAATAGATGACTGAAAAGTAACGTCAGTCTTACTAGCATGAAAGTGGCTTCTTCATTCGTTTCTCAAAGGATTCAAAGGCTTGTAGTGTGTGGAAATCGAGAAGTTAAGGTATTAGTGTGGCTGTTAATAATACGTCCAAACATTTTTTCAACATTTCAACCTTTTCTCCTAACGAGGGTGGCGTACTTGAAACTATGACAAGGATCGCTGCTACATTCATACTCTGATGATTACTGAGCCGTATATGTGCACATGTATGTAAACTGTAAAGCTTGAATAATACAGAAAATTACCGCATCATAATAGCTATCATTTACCATGTGTCAGACGTAGATAATTAAAACACTGCTTTTTCCTCTTATTATTTTTAGGGAACCGACGCCCTTCATTATGTAGAGCATAATTTCCTTTCACTGAAAACAGTAGAACCTGAGAACTGATGAGTAACTCGTTTCCTGTGCTGATGAAAACATTGTACTTTGGCTCGCAACCCATTACATAAAATTCCAGTATGAAGCCGGATTACTTTTGAGTCAGAAACTTTATCCAGTGATTTCTGGACAAATTTCACAGAACCATTATTGCAGTTTATATTCTCCCATTATTCAGCTACCATTATTTTCACAAAGGAATGGGGATAAGCTTTCATGTATATTTAAGTAAAGGAATAATTCATCTAGGAACTCATAAGCTAAGCAACGTGAAATTAGCCAGGTATCAATTTTGCATGAATAGTTAGCCAAGCATTTTTTAATTTCAAAGCTTTAGTCAAGAGGCAAACATTTCTACAGTAGTCATTTCGTATTAATGTTGAATGTAATATATAGGTAGAGAAATTAAATAACTTCAAGGATTAAGGATTTTCTTTGTTGAATAACAAGAAAGCACTCACTTTCCATTATGAAAAGCTGATCTTGGGAAGCTCACTTATATATTCTGTTCATTTATTCATTACATTTGAGAACAGCATCTTCAGCAGCGTTTCAGATCCTCTGTCAGACATTTTATACAGGGTGAAATAAAATCAAAGTAGAGGCATTTCCTTAATCAGGTATGAAAGTGTGACGTTTTATTGGTGACTTTCTGTGCGTAAAATTATGTAATTTTCTTGATAAAATTTATGGAAAGAAGTACGAAAAATCCAACAGGTTCAAGAAAAAAACATTTTCATTACAAAAGAATGGGAATTAAGGACTAGAAAGATACAGCTTGCAGAAAGGTACACCTTTCAGAAAAAGGTGCAGCTTTCAGAAAAGTACAACTATCAGAAAGGTCAGCTTTCTGGTTTATCAGGTAGTCTTGAGTGTGAGGTTGCTAACCTTGTACCCTCTTCCTTGACACAAGCAGATGTTGGTACCCATTTACAGTTGGGTTGGCTGGTGGGCAGTAGCCTAGGATAAATTTATCAGCTAATCTTAATCTTTGCATTGACCTCTGTGTGGAATGCTTCTATTTTCTCTAAAGTTCCTTTTCATCTCCTCCCCTCTGTTTTTATTCCATGTCTTCTTTCCCCTCTCGTTGTCTTCTTGACTACCCTGTAAATCCTCCTGTGTGCTTGCAAATGGTCTTCTCACCTGTCATTCCACTCCGCCGGCGACGAAGCTCCTACCAGTTATGATTCCCCTGGGTAGAAGTTGTTCCCCAGAGATACCGAAATGGATATTATTGGAAATATAAAAATGTCACGTGTGTATAAATGACAAAAATTCATATATATATATATATATATATATATATATTTTTACGTTTTTCCGTGGTTTTAGTTTGAAATATGCTCTGTGAGACAGGTAGCAACAATTTAAGGTAATTTAGCCTTGTGATTCTGACTTCGTGGGTACAGGGAAACGTAAAAAAAGAGGAAAACAAAGGAGAATTTCATATGAGCATAGGGCTCTGGTTACTGAGGGAAATATTACGTAAAACACGTGGGCACATTTAAAGTAGTGTATTTACATAAATGACCTTAGTACGGGAAAGAGGAACTCAAGTAGATTGAATGAAACTGGGGAATTCCAGCCACAGTTCGAGAAGCTTCCACGAAGGGTCCCTCTGAAATGAGAGATATGCACATTATATGCCAGTAATGAAAATAGACAAAAGAATAATGAATTCGAAGCTGCACTGAGGGTGCCAAAGGAGTAATAAAGAATTAATACTGCCGATGCAAGAGGCGCACGGACATTAGACAACGGAGATTTCTGGCTTTCTCTTTAAGAAAATATTACGAGACAAAAGCGTGACTGAAATGGGGCTCTTCCAGGGCACTTTACCTTAGCAGATTTTCCTAGGGCGTGTAGAAGGCGGTCCGTGGATGACTTGCGATTTCCGAGGACGAGTTTCTTCCACGTGGTGAGATGCAAGGGCTTCCGTAAAGGGGCAAGGCGATGGGGACTCTCGAAACTCCAAGCAATGGCGTGTGGGCTCGAGGAATACGGTTGAAGGGCACGAGGAGAAGTATACTTTGGGAAGGGCCACGTGGTTAGGATGCAAGGGCATCGGTGGGGCCAGGTGTTGAGGACGTCTTCACAAGTTCACTCCATATCTTCCAGCCCGTGTGTGTGTCGAGACCTCGTGGGCTTTTGCCTTTATCCCCTCCTATGGGGCAGGGGCGTCCATCACAGATGCTTTGACTCATTGCACCTGCTGCCCGCAGGGGAGGTTTTGGCCTGTAGGAGAAAACCCAAGCCAGATTACTTTTGCCTCGAAGGAAAGATCTTTATCAAAAATGGGAGCGCTTTAATCTTTTAAACCCTTGTTTTTAAGTCGATAGACAGATGGTCTATCGATCGGCCGGCTGGCAGTAAATGAAACACAACAACAACAAAGGAGGGGAGGGGAGGCAATTTGCTAGCGAATTCTTGCTAATCATAATACCTCCCCATACAAGATGATGTACATACCTCCTTCGGTGTGTACATCGATATTCAAGAATGAGCGGCAAATGCTTTACGTTACTCTACATTCTGCCTTGCAATGAACTTTACTCCTAAGGGTTTTATGAAGCTTGGTTACTTTTAATAACACATTGGGACAATTTTCGTTAACAGAACGCAAAGTGATTTAAACACTTGCAAAGAATAATTACTTTAGATTTGGTTACCCACTGGTAACTTTATAATGTGACTCGAACAATTGTGAATTATAGATTATAGACCAAGTATATGAGGCTATGGCCAACAAATGAAAAGAAAGAATTAAAATACACGGTTACTTAATTTTAGATAAAATGCATGCGGTTAGTACAATCTGCCTTGAAGAGGCTGTGTAAATGAAAAACAGCGTTTACTTTTGTAAATGACATCCCCTTTTACGCGATACTGTAATGACTATACATATTCGCATTGATAATTTATCTTCGTTTTAACGTACTTTGCTTAGCCGGCCCCACACGGATTTTGACAGCCGTATGCGGGCGAGAGTATTCGCGAGGTTTTAATTCGCTAACCTTAAACTACGCTAATTTTATGCGTCCACTGCCTACTCAATGTTATGACGGGGCGAGCAGACAAAAGATGTGGGGTCTTATAATGGAAGGGGGAAAAGGGATAATAATAACAAAAGGAAAATTACCAAGACATTACGAATGAAACTTGACCGCATATGAAAGGCGGGACACGTCCCTCAGAGCTTACAAAAGGGGCATTTAAATCACAAGGGCAAGAGTTTATGACTCGCGATTCATTAAAATAAAGATAACTAAATGACTAAAAGAAAGTAAATGATATTGGCAGAAGAGCTAAGGGAAAAAGAGTGAGGGTTTTATTGTGTTAGGCGGGAATTTATCGTCCTTTGCCTATAAATTACGGCCCGGACTATCACTTCAGTCCCAGGGCGAGGAAAGTGCACCCGAAGGGCGCGACTCCTTCAGGAGGGGCTGACACGCACGCCCGGTGCCAAGGTATGGGCGCAAGGGCGTGCCACTTCTCACTCTGTTATTCTTAATGATTTATACATTGTGTGGGGAATGGTATCCCGTATTTAATTGCCTCTTGTGGGGATAATTTAAGGGAAGATTAGTAGAGGATGGTAAGAGATAGCAGTTCCTGAGGAACGGAAGAAGATAGAGGAGGGCCTGACATCCCCTTCTGGATTAGGGGTGCCAAGACCTTCGAAAGATGAAATGGTGGCACAGGTGCCATGGGAGCTCTAGAGCTCTTTGTAAACTACCTGGAAATTCCCACGCCCGTGGTAATTTCGCCTCGAGCCTTTCTTAATGGGACAGTCGTCCTCGGCCGGGGAAGCGGAGGGCCCGCGACCGGAGGGCGGCACGGAGTACCACCTGGGCCTGCTGATGCGACAGCTGACGCAGGAGTGTTCCGTGCTGGTTCTACCATGATCCGTCGCGGCTCTTGTAGTTCATCGGCCAAGTGAGATATGGCAGAATCCTGACTTGCAATTGCGTCGGCGACGGGCTGAGGCAGAGAGGAGGCGGTCGGGGTGGCGTGAGCGCTGCTCGCAGGTAACGATGACCAGCTCAGGCACGGGTTGCGAGGCCGCACCTGCAGGTGAGCTTCCGCGGTGGTCGGGAGGAACCGTCTCTCTGACCGACGCTGGTAGCGGTGCCAGGCCGGGGAAGAGAGGGGTCCTGAGTTGGATCCCGTGAATGGAGATCGGCGTAGCGCTCTGGCGCTGGCACTAGGGCAGAGTCAGGCGCTATCAGAGGTTTCTTGGGCTCGTCGGTCAGGACGGACGAAGCTTGGCCCTGCTCGGGGCATGCAAGTGGCACCGGCAGGAATTTGGCATCTCCTGAAGGGAGATCTGATTGGGGCCCTGGCACTGGCACTGAGGCAGGGCCGGGCACTGGAATTGGATCGGGAACCGATCGAGGGGGCCACTGTACATTGTACTCAGGTGGCACTGGTGGGGACTGCACGTCCTTCTGGTACCCAGGGGCGCCAGTCTTGGCTGAGGGAGAAGCGGGGGGGATTACTCGCGCCCGCGGGAATGATTCGGGGAATGTGGACCCCTAGATTGTCGTGATTTCGGCAGGGACTGGAAGTCCTGTCCCAGGATGACGTCATAGCCTCCGGGGAGATGGCTTGCTACTGCAAGATTGCACATTTTGGATTGGTGAGGTCGTGAGACTCTCAATTGGACCGTAGGGAGTATCATCTTAAATTGATTTATTCCCTCGATCGTGACGAGTTTTCGTCTATTGACGATAGCTCCGTGGGGGAACTCTGTCCCTCGGATGAGGGAGATTTGTGCGCCGAGTCCTCAAAGCAGTGACTTCGGCGCGGGCTCGCTACCTCGTGGAGGGGCCACGTATACAGGCCCTTCGGCGGGAGGGCCTAATGACTGGGGATCTGTGACGGCCAAGGCGACGGTGGGAGTAGTTGATTTATTATTGCGTGGGCATTTTGCCCATGCGGGGAGAATGGCCATAGACCTTGCACGCCGTGCAAAAGGTCTGGCTGAAATCTTTCCGCTGCCCCTGTGGAGGGCGCAGGCGAGTTATTTGTCGGTTTTCCGGGAGAGAGAGCCGGTTTCTTGTTCCGGCACTGTTCGGAGGAATGCCCCGTTTTCTTGCAATAATGGCAAGTTAGGGGTTTGCCCGAGTTCCCATTTTTGTGGGAATTTGAACCTCCGAGAAGGGACGGGGACTTTATCTTCCGCCCCATGGATCCCTCTTGAGGTGGTGAGTTTCCCACATGTCTGCTATTCGGCAACACTCGGTGAGTGTTGCTGGGGCTTTTTCCACTATATGAGTGGCGAGGGCAGGAGGGGCGTAGCGCAGGAAATGCTCGAATTTAAACCGCTCGAGTACCTCGGCGGTGTTAGTGGCTCCTTCGAATCGAGCCATTTTGTCAACGCCCGCTCCGAATGGTACGCCCAATCGGACCAAGTCTGGCCTGCTTCTCTGGGCTGCTCTCTCCAACGTCTCCTCCACCGCTCGGGGTAATCTCGCACGCCTTCGTAACTGCTTGGCGTCACGGCTTCCCAGTTTCCCCGATCGTCTCTGCGGAAGGGCGTGGTAGGCAACGAGGCCTTTCCGCCCAGGAATTTAGTGAGAACAAGGGAGAGTTCCGCGGGGAGAGATCGCAGCACTCCAGGACTCGTTCGGCCCTTTCAAGCCATACTTCAGGCTCGGACTCTGTCCATTTTGGCATGAACGAGTGAGCTTGGCTGAGGGCACTCATTCCCGCGGCAGGGGCGGGGGGGTGGCGTGCTGTCGTTCTAGCACCTGGAGCTCATGGGCTGCGTTCTCTCTCTCTCTCACGTTCTCTCCCCTTCTGCACGTTCTTTTTCCTCCCGTTGTTCTTGAGCGATTCTTTCTCTCTCCTCTCGTTGTTCTTGGGCAATTCTTCTCCTCTCTCTCTCTGCACGTTCTTTATCCTTCTCCTGCTCTTGGGCAATTCTTGCCCTCTCTCTCTCCTCACGTTCTCTTTCACTCTCTTGCTCTCCTTGGCATCGTCCACTCGCTCTTGAACCCATGCTCTCAGATCTTGCCCCGATAGTCCCATGTCCTTCCCAGCGGACATGTAGAATTTGAAATCCTCGTTTTGTTGGGCTCTGGTATTAGCCATCTTGAAATAATGGGGATATGATATGTCTGAGAAGACTCAGGTTGTCTGAAAAGACTCAATTGCAGGAATCTGAAACACTCAATTGTTCAGACTACAGGAGAATGGATCTGTCCGAATAAGACAGTTGATTAGTAAGTCTGAGGAGACTTTTTGTTAAAATTGGATGTGTCTTGGAAAGACGTGGTTGTTCTTGGCGAACGAATTTTAATATGTGTCTCGGAAGACGTAGTTGGATTTTGTCACGCTCGGACTTGGCCGGCTGTAGCGTGAAGTTAAGGAGTTGTTCTAAAGAACTAGAATGATCAGTCCCGTAAGGGCTTAGATGTGTGTGAACTACACTATATAATGTCTCAAAAGGACTTAATTTTGGGTTCCCGAGGAATGAGAAATTCTCGCCACGTGACGTAGAATTTTTGTATGAGTCTCTGAGGACTGGAATTTGGAGAAATTCTCGCCACGTGCGACGTAGAATTTTAGGAGTCTCTGAGGACTGGAGTTTGGAGGAATTCTCGCCACGTGCGACGTAGAATTTTAGGAGTCTCTGAGGACTGGAATTTGGAGAAATTCTCGCCACGTGCGACGAGAATTTTAGGAGTCTCTGAGGACTGGAATTTGGAGAAATTCTCGCCACGTGCGACGTAGAATTTTAGGAGTCTCTGAGGACTGGAATTTGGAGAAATTCTCGCCACGTGCGACGTAGAATTTTAGGAGTCTCTGAGGACTGGAGTTTGGAGAAATTCTCGCCACGTGCGACGTAGAATTTTAGGAGTCTCTGAGGACTGGAATTTGGAGAAATTCTCGCCACGTGCGACGTAGAATTTTAGAGTCTCTAAAGGACTGGAATTTGGAGAAATTCTCGCCACGTCGACGTAAATTTTAGGAGTCTCTGAGGACTGGAATTTGGAGAAATTCTCGCCACGTGCGACGTAGAATTTTAGAAGTCTCTAAGGACTGGAATTTGGAGAAATTCTCGCCACGTACGACGTAATTTTAGGAGTCTCTGAGGACTGGAATTTGGAGAAATTCTCGCCACGTGCGACGTAGAATTTTAGGAGTCACTTAGGACTTGAAATTACGATTCGTCCCTTAGGACTTAGAAATTACTAACGGAAACCCAAAGAAAATGTATGCTGGGAAATGAATGGGGAAAAAAAAAAAATGCTACACACGCGGGCATGGGCGGGGTGGGGGTGCAGGTCGTTTGGCCAACACCGGAGGTATTTTTAGATTCTGGGTGAATGAACCCGTATATTTATATACCGTCTGGGATTCGGAGAATTTCCCAGTCGTCTGAGAGGATAACAGTAAAACGACCTAGTAATTTTCCCTATAAGCGGAGTTTAAATTTCGCTTTCCTAACACCTAACTCGAATTCTAACTACACTGAGAGAATTTTCAGCAATGCAAGCTGACTTCGTCGTGTCCCACGTGGGAATTTATTCGCGCCTAAATAACAGTTCGCTAATCCGAAATGCGAAGTAAAATTTATCACAGAGGAATTTCTTTAATTTATTCCTCGAAGCAAAAGATATGGCAAAGATTTTAACACAGAGGAATTTCGCACTATTCCTCGAAGCAAGGATGGTTAGCACTGGTTATTTCCTAACTACCTATCCTGAAAGGCATGCATTAACGAATCTAATACGGCGGTTCTTTTCTCTCAGTGATTACATGCGTCCCTATTTCTAATTCCTAGGAACAGTCACGATTGTAAAAAGGTTTTGCTAAGATTAACACATTACTTACGTGGAATTTTCTGGATCTGTGTGCTGGTTTTACACAAAAGGTTCGTAATTGTCTCGTACCCAGCTTAGCTTTGCTAATAGCTGATCTGGCAAGTTGCAAATGCAATAAAGCAACACTAGGGAACTGCAACTGCAAAACGAGATCTATGGCCAGGTCGCCATTTTTACGTTTTTCCGTGGTTTTAGTTTGAAATATGCTCTGTGAGACAGGTAGCAACAATTTAAGTTAATTTAGCCTTGTGATTCTGACTTCGTGGGTACGGAAAACGTAAAAAAAGAGGAAAACAAAGGAGAATTTCATATGAGCATAGGGCTCTGGTTACTGAGGGAAATATTACGTAAAACACGTGGGCACATTTAAAGTAGTGTATTTACATAAATGACCTCAGTACGGAAAGAGGAACTCAAGTAGGAACTCAAGGAGATAGATTGAATGAAACTGGGAATTCCAGCCACAGTTCGAGAAGCTTCCACGAAATAGGGTCCTCTGAAATGAGAGATATGCACATTATACGCCAGTAATGAAAATAGACAAAAGAATAATGAATTCGAAGCTGCACTGAGGTGCCAAAGGAGTAATAAAGAATTAATACTGCCGATGCAAGAGGCGCACGGACATTAGACAAGGGAGATTTCTGGCTTTCTCTTTAAGAAAATATTACGAGACAAAAGCGTGACTGAAATGGGGCTCTTCCAGGGCACTTTACCTTAGCAGATTTTCCTAGGGCGTGTAGAAGGCGGTCCGTGGATGACTTGCGATTTCCGAGGACGAGTTTCTTCCACGTGGTGAGATGCAAGGGCTTCCGTAAAGGGGCAAGGCGATGGGGACTCCTCGAAACTCCAAGCAATGGCGTGTGGGCTCGAGGAATACGGTTGAAGGGCACGAGGAGAAGTATACTTTGGGAAGGGCCACGTGGATTTAGGATGCAAGGGCATCGGTGGGGCCAGGTGTTGAGGACGTCTTCACAAGTTCACTCCATATCTTCCAGCCCGCGTGTGTGTCGAGACCTCGTGGGCTTTTGCCTTTTATCCCCTCCTATGGGGCAGGGGGCGTCCATCACAGATGCTTTGACTCATTGCACCTGCTGCCCGCAGGGAGGTTTTGGCCTGTAGGAGAAACGCCCAAGCCAGATTACTTTTGCCTCGAAGGAAAGATCTTTATCAAAAATGGGAGCGCCTTTAATCTTTTAAACCCTTGTTTTTAAGTCGATAGACAGATGGTCTATCGATCGAAATGAATTGGCAGTAAATGAAACACAACAACAACAAAGGAAGGGGGGGGAGGCAATTTGCTAGCGAATTCTTGCTAATCATAATAATATATATATATATATATATATATATATATATATATATATATATATATATATATATATATATATATATATATATATATATATATATATATACATATATATATATATATATATATATATATATATATATATATATATATATATATATATATATATATATATATATATATATATATATATATATATATATATATATATATATATATATATATATATGTATATATATATATGTATATATATATATATATATATATATATATATATATATATATATATATATATATATATATATATATATATATATATATATATATCTATATATATCTATATATATATATATATATATATATATATATATATATATATATATATATATATATATATATATATATATATATATATATATATATATATATATATATATATATATATATATATATATATATATATATATATATATATATATATATATATATATATATATATATATATATATATATATATATATATATATATATATATATATATATATATATATATATATATATATATATATATATATATATATATATATATATATATATATATATATATATATATATATATATATATATATATATATATATATATATATATATATATATATGTGTGTGTATCTACCTGTATGTATGTATAATTATAGGAATATTTGTATATATATATTATATATATATATATATTATTATGATTAGCAAGAATTCGCTAGCAAATTGCCCCCCTTCCCCCTCCTTTGTTGTTGTTGGTTGTTATGTTGTTTCATTTACTGCCAGCCGGCCGATCGATAGACCATCTGTCTATCTACTTAAAACAAGGGTTTAAAAGATTAAAGGCGCTCCCATTTTTGATAAAGATCTTTCCTTCGAGGCAAAAGTAATCTGGCTTGGTGTTTCTCCTACAGGCCAAAACCTCCTGCGGGCAGCAGGTGCAATGAGTCAAAGCATCTGTGTTGGACGCCCCCTGCCCCATAGGAGGATAAAAAGCAGAAACCCACGAGGTCGACACACACACGCCGGGCTGGAAGATATGGAATGAAGACGTCCCAACACCTGGCCCCATCGATGCCCTTGCATCCTAACCACGTGGCCCTTTCCAAAGTATACTTTTCCTCGTGCCCTTCGACCGTATTACAAGTGTTCGCTCCACCGAGCCCCTCGACACGCCATTGCTTGGAGTTTCGAGGAGTCCCCATCGCCTTGCCCCTTTACGGAAGCCCTTGCATCTCACCACGTGGAAGAAACTCGTCCTCGGAAATCGCAAGTCATCCACGGACCGCCTTCTACACGCCCTCGGAAAATCTGCTAAGGTAAAGTGCCCTGGAAGAGCCCCATTTCAGTCACGCTTTTGTCTCGTAAATATTTGCTTAAAGAGAAAGCCAGAAATCTCCCTTGTCTAATGTCCGTGCGCCTCTTGCATCGGCAGTATTAATTCTTTATTACTCCTTTGGCACCCTCAGTGCAGCTTCGAATTCATTATTCTTTTGTCTATTTTCATTACTGGCGTATAATGTGCATATCTCTCATTTCAGAGGGATCCTATTTCGTGGAAGCTTCTCGGACTGTGGCTGGAATTCCCCAGTTTCATTCAATCTACTTGAGTTCCTCTTTCCCCGTACTAATGTCATTTATGTAAATACACTACTTTAAATGTGCCCACGTGTTTTACGTAATATTTCCCTCAGTAACCAGAGCCCTATGCTCATATGAAATTCTCCTTTGTTTTCCTTTTTTTACGTTTTCCCGTACCCACGAAGTCAGAATCACAAGGCTAAATTACCTTAAATTGTTGCTACCTGTCTCACAGGAAATATTTCAAACTAAAACCATGGAAAAACGTAAAAATGGCGACCTGGCCATAGATCTCGTTTTGCAGTTGCAGTTCCCCTTGTGATGCTTTATTGCATTTGCAACTTGCCAGATCAGCTATTAGCAAAGTTAAGCTGGGTACGAGACAATTATGAACCTTTGTGTAAAACCAGCACACAGATCCAGAAATTCCACGTAAGTAATGTGTTAATCTTAGCAAAACCTTTTTACAATCGTGACTGTTCCTAGGAATTAGAAATAGGGACGCATGTAATCACTGAGAGAAAAGAACCGCCGTATTAGATTCGTTAATGCATGCCTTTCAGGATAGGTAGTTAGGAAATAACCAGTGCTAACCATCCTTTGCTTCGAGGAATAGTGCAAAATTCCTATGTGTTAAAATCTTTGCCATATCTTTTGCTTCGAGGAATAGTGCGAAAATTCCTGTGTTAAAATCCTTGCCATATTCTTGCTTCGAGGAATAGTGCGAAAGAAATTCCTCTGTGATAACTTTTACTTCGCATTTCGAATTAGCGAACTGTTATTTAGGCGCGAATAAATTCCCACGTGGGACACGACGAAGTCAGCTTGCATTGCTGAAATTCTCTCAGTGTAGTTAGAATTCGAGTTAGGTGTTAGGAAAGCGAAATTTAAACTCCGCTTATAGGAAAATTACTAGGCCGTTGTACTGTTATCCTCTCAGACGACTGGGAAATTCCCCGAATCCCAGACGGTATATAAATATACGGGTTCATTCACCCAGAATCTAAAAATACCTCCGGTGTTGGCCAAACGACCTGCACCCCACCCCCGCCCATGCCCGCATGTGTAGCATTTTTTTTTTTTTTTGTCCCATTCATTTCCCAGCATACATTTTTCTTTGGGTTTCCCAAATTAGTAATTTCTAAGTCCTAAGGGACGAATCGTAATTCCAAGTCCTAAGTGACTCCTAAAATTCTACAACATCGCACGTGGCGAGAATTTCTCCAAATTCCAGTCCTCCTCAGAGACTCCTAAAATTCTACGTCGCACGTGGCGAGAATTTCTCCAAATTCCAGTCCTCAGAGACTCCTAAAATTCTACGTCGCACGTGGCGAGAATTTCTCCAAATTCCAGTCCTCAGAGACTCCTAAAATTCTACGTCGTCGCACGTGGCGAGAATTTCTCCAAATTCCAGTCCTCAGAGACTCCTAAAATTCCTACGTCGACGTGGCGAGAATTTCTCCAAATTCCAGTCCTCAGAGACTCCTAAAATTCTACGTCGCACGTGGCGAGAATTCCTCCAAATTCCAGTCCTCAGAGACTCCTAAAATTCCACGTCGCACGTGGCGAGAATTCTCCAAATTCCAGTCCTCAGAGACTCATAAAAAATTCTACATGCACGTGGCGAGAATTTCTCATTCCTCCAAAACCCAAAATTAAGTCCTCTTGAGACATTATATAGTGTAGTTCACACACATCTAAGCCCTTACGGGACTGATCATTCTAGTTCGTTAGAACAACTCCTTAACTTCACGCCACAGCCGGCCAAGTCCGAGCGTGACAAAATCCAACTACGTCTTCCAGACATATCATATTAACAATTCGTTCACCTGTCTTATTCAACAACCACGTCTTTCAAGACACATCCAATTTTAACAAAAGTCTTCTCAGACATATCATATACCCATTATTTCAAGATGGCTAATACCAGAGCCCAACAAAACGAGGGATTTCAAATTCTACATGTCCGCTGGGAAGGACATGGGACTATCGGGCAAGATCTGAGAGCATGGGTTCAAGAGCGAGTGGACGATGCCAAGGAGGAGAGAGCAAGAGAACGAATTGCCCAAGAGCAGGAGAAGGAAAAGAACGTGCAGAGAGGGAGAGAGAACATGAAACGTGAGGAGAGAGGGAACGAATCGCTCAAGAACAACGGGAGGAAAAGAACGTGCAGAGAGGGAGAGAGAGAACGTGAGGAGAGAGAGAGAGACAGAATTGCCCAAGAGAAAAGGGAGGAACGAGAATGGGAGGATCGAGAGCGACAGCGCCCCATGAGCTCCAGATGCTAGAACGACAGCCCCACCCCCCCGCCCCCTGCCGCGGGGATGAGTGCCCTCAGCCAAGCTCACTCGTTCATGCCAAAATGGACAGAGTCCGAACCTGAAGTATGGCTTGAAAGGGCCGAACGAGTCCTGGAGTGCTGCGATCTCTCCCCGCGGAACTCTCCCTTGTTCTCACTAAATTCCTGGGCGGAAAGGCCCTCGTTGCCTACCATGCCCTTCCCGCAGACGATCGGGAAACTGGGAAGCCGTACGCCAAGCAGTTCTGAAGGCGTGCGAGATTACCCCCGAGCGGTGGAGGAGACGTTGGAGAGAGCAGCCCAGAGAAGCAGGCCAGACTTGGTCCGATTGGGCGTACCATTCGAGCGGGCGTTGACAAAATGGCTCGATTCGAAGGAGCCACTAACACCGCCGAGGTACTCGAGCGGTTTAAATTCGAGCATTTCCTGCGCTACGCCCTCCTGCCCTCGCCACTCATATAGTGGAAAAAGCCCCAGCAACACTCACCGAGTGTTGCCGAATAGCAGACGGGGGAAACTCACCACCCTCAAGAAGGATCCATGGGGCGGAAAATAAATCCCCGTCCCTCCTCGGAGGTTCAAATTCCCACAAAAATGGGAACTCGGGCAAGCCCCTAACTTGCCAAAATTGCAAGAAAACGGGCATTCCTCCGAACAGTGCCGGAACAAGAAACCGGCTCCTCTCTCCCCCGAAAACCGACAAATAACTCGCCTGCGCCCTCCACAGGGGCAGCGCGGAAAGACTTTAGCCAGACCTTTTGCACGGCGTGCAAGGTTTATGGCCATTCTCCCGCATGGGCGAAATGCCCACGCAATAATAAATCAACTACTCCCACCGTCGCCTTGGCCGTCACAGATCCCAAGTCATTAGGCCCTCCCACCGAAGGGCCTGTATACGTGACTCCTCCACGAGGTAGCGAGCCCGCGCGCCGAGTCACTGCATTCGAGGACTGGGCGCGCAAATCTCCCTCATCCGAAGGGACAGAGTTCCCCTACGGAGCTATCGTCAATAGACGAAAACTCGTCACGATTGAGGAATAAATCAATTTAAAATGATACTCCCTACGGTCCAATTGAGTGTCACAAGACCTCACCAATCCAAAATTTGCAATCTTGCAGTAGCAAGCCATCTCCCGGAGGCTATGACGTCATCCTGGGACAGGACTTTCAGTCCCCATCGAAATCACGACAATCTAGGGGTCCACGTTCCCGAATCATTCCGCGGGCGCGAGTAATCCTCCCCCGCTCCTCCCTCAGTCAAGACTGGCGCCCCCTGGGCACCAGGAGGACGTGCAGTCCCCACCAGTACCACCTGAGTACAATGTACAGTGGCCCCCTCGATCGGTTCCCGATCCAATTCCAGTGCCCGGCCCTGCCTCAGTGCCAGTGCCAGGGCCCCAATCAGATCTCCCTTCAGGAGATGCCAAATTCCTGCCGGTGCCACTTGCATGCCCCGAGCAGGGCCAAGCTTCGTCCGTCCTGACCGACGAGCCCAAGAAACCTCTGATAGCGCCTGACTCTGCCCTAGTGCCAGCGCCAGAGCGCTACGCCGATCTCCATTCACGGGATCCAACTCAGGACCCCCTCTCTCCCCCGGCCTGGCACCGCTACCAGTGTCGGTCAGAGAGACGGTTCCTCCCGACCACCGCGGAAGCTCACCTGCAGGTGCGGCCTCGCAACCCGTGCCTGAGCTGGTCAACGTTACCTGCGAGCCGCTCACGCCACCCCGACCGCCTCCTCTCTGCCTCAGCCCGTCGCCGACGCAATTGCAAGTCAGATTCTGCCATATCTCACTTGGCCGATGAACTACAAGAGCTGCGACGGATCATGGTAGAACCCGCACGGAACACTCCTGCGTCAGCTGTCGCATCAGCAGGCCCAGGTGGTACTCCGTGCCGCCCTCCGGTCGCGGGCCCTCCGCTTCCCGGCCGAGGACGACTGTCCCATTAAGAAAGACTCGAGGCGAAATTACCACGGGCGTGGAAATTTCCAGGTAGCTTACAAAGAGCTCTAGGGCTCCCATGGCACCTGTGCCGCCATTTCATTTTTCGAAGGTCTTGGCACCCCTAATCCAGAAGGGGACGTCAGACCCTCCTCTATCTTCCTCCGTTCCTCAGGAACTTCTATCTCTTATCACCTTCTATTAATCTTCACTAAATTATCCCCACAAGAGGCAATTAAATACGGGATACCATTCCCCACACAATGTATAAATCATTAAGAATAACAGAGTGAGAAGTGGCACGCCCTTGCGCCCATACCTTGGCACCGGGGCGTGCGTGTAAGCCCTCCTGAAGGAGTCGCGCCCTTCGGTGCACTTTCTCGCCCTGGGACTGAAGTGATAGTCCGGGCCGTAATTTATAGGCAAAAGACGATAAATTCCCGCCTAACACAATAAAACCCTCACTCTTTTTCCCTTAGCTCTTCTGCCAATATCATTTACTTTCTTTTAGTCATTTAGTTATCTTTATTTTAATGAATCGCGAGTCATAAACTCTTGCCCTTGTGATTTAAATGCCCCTTTCGTAAGCTCTGAGGGACGTGTCCCGCCTTTCATATGCGGTCAAGTTTCATTCGTAACGTCTTGGTAATTTTCCTTTTGTTATTATTATCCCTTTTCCCCCTTCCATTCCTTCCAAGATCGCTGTTTGTCCTACCCCACATCTTTTGTCTGCTCGCCCCGTCATAACATTGAGTAGGCAGTGGACGCATAAAATTAGCGTAGTTTAAGGTTAGCGAATTAAAACCTCGCGAATACTCTCGCCCGCATACGGCTGTCAAAATTCGTGTGGGGCCGGCTAAGCAAAGCACGTTAAAACGAAGATAAATTATCTATGCGAATTTGTATAGTCATTACAATATGGTGTAAAAGGGGATGTCATTTACACAGCCTCTTCAAGGCAGATTGTACTAACCGCATGCATTTGATCTAAAATTAAGTAACCGTGTATTTTAATTCTTGAACAATAACCTTCCTTTCTTTTCATTTGTTGGCCATAGCCTCATATACGTGGTCCTATAATCTTAATTAATTCACAATTGTTCGAGTCACTTTATAAAGTTACCAGTGGGTAACCAAATCTAAAGTAATTATTCTCTTGCAAGTGTTTAAATCACTTTGCGTTCTGTTAACGAAAATTGTCCCAATGTGTTATTAAAAGTAATGTCACAGCTTCATAAAACCCTTAGTAGTAAAGTTCATTGCAAGGCAGAATGTAGAGTAATGTAAAGCATTTGCCGCTCATTCTTGAATATCGATGTACACACCCGAAGGAGGTATGTACATCATCTTGTATGGGGGAGGTATTATGATTAGCAAGAATTCGCTAGCAAATTGCCTCCCCCCCCCCTTTTTGTTGTTGTTGTTATGTGCTGTTTCATTTACTGCCAGCCGGCCGATCGATAGACCATCTGTCTATCGACTTAAAAACAAGGGTTTAAAAGATTAAAGGCGCTCCCATTTTTGATAAAGATCTTTCCTTCGAGGCAAAAGTAATCTGGCTTGGGTGTTTCTCCTACAGGCCAAAACCTCCCCTGCGGGCAGCAGGTGCAATGAGTCAAAGCATCTGTGTTGGACGCCCCCTGCCCCATAGGAGGGGATAAAAAGCAGAAACCCACGAGGTCGACACACACACGCGGGCTGGAAGATATGGAATGAAGACGTCCCCAACACCTGGCCCCATCGATGCCCTTGCATCCTAACCACGTGGCCCTTTCCAAAGTATACTTTTCCTCGTGCCCTTCGACCGTATTCCAAGTGTTCGCTCCACCGCTGCCCTGCCTCGAGCCCACACGCCATTGCTTGGAGTTTCGAGGAGTCCCCATCGCCTTGCCCCTTTACGGAAGCCCTTGCATCTCACCACGTGGAAGAAACTCGTCCTCGGAAATCGCAAGTCATCCACGGACCGCCTTCTACGCGCCCTCGGAAAATCTGCTAAGGTAAAGTGCCCTGGAAGAGCCCCATTTCAGTCACGCTTTTGTCTCAAAATATTTGCTTAAAGAGAAAGCCAGAAATCACCCTTGTCTAATGTCCGTGTGCCTCTTGCATCGGCAGTATTAATTCTTTATTACTCCTTTGGCACCCTCAGTGCAGCTTCGAATTCATTATTCTTTTGTCTATTTTCATTACTGGCGTATAATGTGCATATCTCTCATTTCAGAGGATCCTATTTCGTGGAAGCTTCTCGGACTGTGGCTGGAATTCCCAGTTTCATTCAATCTACTTGAGTTCCTCTTTCCCGTACTAATGTCATTTATGTAAATACACTACTTTAAATGTGCCCACGTGTTTTACGTAATATTTCCCTCAGTAACCAGAGCCCTATGCTCATATGAAATTCTCCCTTTGTTTTCCTCTTTTTTCGTTTTCCCGTACCCACAGTCAGAATCACAAGGCTAAATTACCTTAAATTGTTGCTACCTGTCTCACAGAGCATATTTCAAACTAAAACCACGGAAAAACGTAAAAAAATATATATATATATATATATATATATATATATATATATATATATATATATATATATATATATATATATATATATATATATATATATATATATATATATATATATATATATATATATATACATATATATATATATGTTCTCTGACAGCAGAGAGTCTTGGAGGGGTATTATTATTTCATTTGCGCCTTTTTTTCGTCAACGAAGTTCCCTCGATGCACTCGGCCTTTTTAAGCTCGTTTCCAGAAGGCGAGGAGGAGACTTGCTTACTTTACTTACTTACTTACTTACTTACTTACTTACTTACTTACTTACTTACTTACTTGCCTTACATGGAAAGTCACTTTGGTGAATCTTGCCTTTCCGAAGGCCTTGTGCATCGCTAGCTTGCATGGTTAAATAATTTGATAATCTTACAAGGATATATTCTTACTAAGTAACCAATACAAATAATTGAGCTTTTGAAGTTCCGTCTGTAAAACGGCATTAAGTTACTTGTCATTTGCGTAACTTTTTGAAGATATTGAAAATCAGTTTGTTAAAAGTTTAACGATATTTCTTTATGCATTTTGCTCATGACTAATTTTAGTGTGTCATCTTAAATGGAGTTGGTCCCTTCAAGGGTGTTGCCCCTCCTCCCTTTTTCCCTTGACTACAACAGCCTTCAAAAGTCGTGCCGGATGCAATACTTACAACCTCGTTATCGTCTGTCAAGTCACTCCACATACAGTACACCTTGATAGCTTCGTACATCCACACTATCCCTGAAAGGTTAATATCTGCTATCTCTGAGATATTCGAAATCAACTACTAGAACTTTTCATGGCTGTGTTTGACAGTCATAATAGTTAAATTATTTTTTTTTCTGAGTAATTGCACACCAAATTGTGAAAGACGAAGGAAAACCAGACAAACTTGGGGTACATGACATAAAACTATCTACCAAAAAATAAATGCAAACCCAGAAAATGCTTGAAATTACCAAATCAGCCTTCCTATGAGAGTACTTGACTACGCCAGGGAGATTAGTGGCCATCCACTCAACGCTTGGGTCTATAATGGCTGGGAACCTCAGTCACTTTCCATTAAGTGTTTGTCACCTTGTCTGCTGGCCACTCATTGGGTAAGTGCACCAGTCTATTTACTGTTTATTACTTTGCTTATAGAGCAGGTTTTGGTTACATGTTCCAAATTAGGTGCTTTGATTCCATTTTCCACATGCTGCTTTCCCTTGGCTGTAGGGGAATTGTTAATTAAGTGTCACAGTTTGGGGAACTGATCTGATCCCACTGACCGTTTTGTCAGGTACTCTCAGGACGCTTGTTGGTTGAACGTCCCAATGTAGGGGACTTGATCAGTTTTCAATTGGCTGTTCTGTCACCTTGTTTCTGGGGCACTTGTGGCCCAGTCTATGGGAACTTGAGTCATTTTCCATTGAATATTTTGTCACTTTGTCTGTAGGACACTTGTTTGCGTCCAAGTCTGGAGTAATTAAGCCATTTTCCATCGTCACTTTGTCCGTATGAATCTTGTTAAGTTTTCATTATTAGAGACTCTAGCCATTTTCCCCTGTTTTGTCATCTTGTTTGTAGGCAAAAAGTTAGGTAAGTTTGCAACGCGAGTGATTGGCATATCTGGTCTTCCCCCATTCTTGTCTTGCCTCTTTTACTGAGCCTCCTCTAGTGATAGAACAGTGAAGGTTTAGAGATGTTTTGGAAACAAAAATAAGACTTCTTGAATTGAGTAAACAATTGTTTTTTGCAGCTACATACCGAGGATAGAACACCTTTCTGCCAGCTTAAAAGAACGGCTGAATATATATTATATATATATATATATATATATATATATATATATATATATATATATATATATATATATATATATATATATATATATATATATATATATATATATATATATATATATATATATATATATATATATATATATATATATATATATATATATATATATATATATATATATATATATATATATATATATATATATATATATATATATATATATATATATATTTATTATCATATACATACGTGAATAAAATCTTTGTTGAAAACAGGAAAAACAAATACAATGACGAAGTAAATACTTAAATAAAAAAAAACAAAAGGGGGAACAAAAGATCCATATATTTCGGATGCTGTATAATATAAATCCTAAATAACGTGATCCATAAATTTGTATGGGATTTCAGGAAAACACACACACACACACAAATAAATAAAACAAATATATAACATAATATATATATATTTTGGATATATATATATATATATATATATATATATATATATATATAAATATATATATATATATATATATATATATATATATATATATATATATATATATATATATATATATATATATATATATATATATATATAAATTGTTTGTGTGTATTTACTGGCGTCCTGATTTTTGTGACCTTTGCCCGAGGCTTTGTTATCCTATAGTTACTGAATTATGTTAAGATTTAATCAAAGTTGAGCTTTTTGTAAGGGTTGGCTCTCATATTGTTCCCCCATTTTATTATTTAGTTGGCACATTCTATCATTTTAAGGTCAAGGCCAATGAATTATTAATTTTTTATGAACTTCATATCTTCGGTTTAGCGCTGGAACTTTCCACCTCCAGTCCTTCGAATGTTTTCCAACGGTCCTTAAGAGTATTCCATTCACGCTCTTTAGAGGTTTCTGTGGTGCCTTTTATATGCGCAGTTTAATATTTCTTGGAGCTGAGGGGCACTATCTGGTAGTGGTGCTTGTATGTGTGTATGAGCGCCTGGATGGTTGTTTATTTTTTATGAAGAGAACATTTTTACTACAATCAGGTTATTGATTATTCCCATTGATGGCACACTTATTTTATCCAAAACAAATCTTGGCTGACTTGCTCTTGGTACTTTGAGGTGAAAATGAGTGAGATTTCTGTTCCCTTTGTTTTGCAAATTTATTGTAAAATTCGAATTTCCAAATATGTCAGCTTCGTCAGCGTTATCCCGGACGGAGGTGAAAACGAGTAGAGTCATTTTCAAATGTCAAACGTCCAGGACCCATAAGACAATTTGCTTTGTTGCAACGCTTCTTGGTAAAAGCTTTGATTGTTATACAGGCATCGAAGAATGTAAATGGAAAGATCGCAAAGCAAAACAAATTTCTAAAAACTCTGTGCTGTTGCCAGAGCGAATTTTAAATACTTCCATGGGTGACGACATCTCTTGGAGGCGCTGAAGGGAGACTTGATGGAAGTTGGTTGATTTCTCAACACAGATCTCGGGCATTGCATAACATGCTTTTGCATTATGGCCATGATTTTATTTATTCAGGGATAAAATAAGTTCGTTGCTTTCTGGTAAAGAAAGAAATCTATAGCGGACCATCTGGGTATCTTTGATAAAATATGCACGAGGCAGAAAAAGAAACCTTGCCGTGTGCCATGTTCTGTTGAAATTGAATTGAAAGGGGGGGGGGAGAGAAGGGGGAGGTAAGAAGAGTGCAAATATGTATATGTGTATGTATAATGTTTTATAGATTACTGTGATGATTGTTTTTGAGGTTGCTTTAATTCACAAAAAATAGACTATGAACTTTATTCACTGACCAGTCTGCCAGGTTATTGACAGGATCATTTTATCACTTTCAGCCTCTTTCTAAACACAAACAAACGGGAGGAGGTAACGAGCTGGGAAAATATTCGTAAACCATTTATTGATATTAATCTTATTAGAAAATTTCAAAGCTCAATAAAAATAAGTCTTTTTACACTACCAGAAAGTAGTAGTAATGGGTAACTAACGTATGTCTCAAAAAGTATGAGATTTATTAATCAGTAGTAGTAATTACAGGAAATTAAGTAAGGATCGAACCTGGGTTGGAGAGGCGTCAGTCAAGCACTTAACCTCACACGCAATCAAGAAGCAAAAAAATCTACTGAAGCTCAGTCGTTCATATTTACATTTTTCCTAATTACTTCGATTTACCTGAATTGAAGCAGACGCACTCTCACTCTGATGCACATTTCTGATTCCCGGATGATCTAATGAAATCTACTATTCAAATTCATCGCCCCTTTTTTTTATTCAATAGAAATCAACGTTTTCCAATTCAGTGATTTGCTCTCCCTTCGACCACGATCTTTGAATTCTCTGCCTGATTCTGTTTTCCAGAACATTAGAAGCTTCATTCTTTAACAGGAATGTCCATTACTTTCGACGGTGTTAGTCCTTTCTCTTTCCTTCCCTCTCTCTCTCTCTCTCTCTCTCGCTCGCCACTTTCTTTTCTTCTTTTCTGAAGGCGTGGGCAAATTGGTCTCTGTATAAAAGAATATAAATAACGGAAACCAATTAGTTGGCAATTTAGCAAGGAGAGAAACTTCACTCTTAATCCTTTGAAATCTAATCCTTTAGAGCTCTTAAGATAAGCGAAGAAAGGCAGAAAGAAAAAAGAAAGATTATTCTCATTTCTGCTCCTATGAATCTTTGACATTCAGGAGGAATCTGGGTAATTCTTTTCTTTCCATTTTGAGCAATCAACAGCCCTGGATTGGCAGTCTGGAATTCTACTGTGCTGTGCAAAAACACTTCACATTTTATGAAAATTGGTTGATGTTTACATTATTATATATTAAATTAGAAATATACATAAACTGAGACATAAGCTATCCTGAAATTACTTAAAAATCTTCAAAAGTGAAGTATGGAAACAACACTGTCCGAAGTGAACAGAGTCTGACTGCTTCAAAAGAATTCCACAAACAATGTGCTTAAAAAAACAGGAAAAAAGACCCACTCACTAACAAAAATAAAAGCCGTAACTTTTGTCAGGAAGAGCCAATATTTGAAAGTTGAGAAAATGAAACATTTCTTTTTTCAAACGTACCTGGAATTTTAGTGGCATAATTATATATATTAAGAGTGTCACATCCGCCAATATTTCTTTTCCTTCTAGAAATCTTCTGATCTCTGTTGTTTGAAAAACTTCAGAACCTTCAACATCCGATATTGAAGGAGATGGCAAATAAATTTTAAGATCATTTATCAAATGAGGCTATGTTGTGATCAGGCAATAAGCAAATACATTCATGATATAAGAATCAAATGATATATAAGAGATTATTAAACAAATAATGCAAAAGGCAAAGAGAAAAAGTCTTGTTTAGAATTCATAGCAAGACACCTTTTAACCTGACCAGGAAAAATATAGAAGCTTGAGCATCCTGAAAAAATTCTCCAAAGCCTTCATCCGGGTGTAACTGAATTTAGGAATCACACACACACACACACAAAATATCTATATATTATATATATATATATATATATATATATATATATATATATATATATATATATATATATATATATATATATTATATATATATATATATATATATATATATATATATATATGTGTGTGTGTGTGTGTGTGTGTGTGTGTGTGTGTGTGTGTGTGTGTGTATACACATATATATACAGTATATGCAATGTGAGATAGCTCAGTTGCGTAGAGCTGAGGTCACATTAGCAAGGTCTGTGGTTCGATCCTGGCCTACCACTGACCAACTGTTTTACCAGTGAATGGGTGATGGCGTCAGTGGGGGAGTGAAGAAAAAAGAAGAGAATCTGGGGCTAGCAACCTCATCCTGAAAGACTTTCGGAAAACCGGAAGGTTCTACGGTTGAGGTGCATCCTCTCAAGAAAGGAAAAAGTATATTCTGGAAAAAACTTTTTACCAAAAAGGTGGTTGACTTTAAAAAAAAAAAAAATGTGGTTACTGCCACGTTCATAATTGAGCTGCTGAAGAGTATGGATTAGTCTCTCTGGAGCAAAACTTCTGCAGCATGGGACGCTTCATACACCTACACAGTTTTCACCAGCTATGATATAATTTCTATAGGAATTTTTAGTAACCTCGTCCGTAGGACATTTGTTGGTCGAGTTTCTCTGTCTTTGGGACTTGAGCCATATTCCATTGACTGTTTTGTCACTTCGTCTTTAGGACAGTTGTTTTAATGTCTCAGCCTTGGGGACTTTACCTATTTTCTAGTGACTATTTTGTCACTTTGTTACAGTTGTATGAATGTCCAAGTCCGGGAGACTTTATCCATTTTTTAGGAGTGTTTTGTCACCTTGTCGGTAGGCCACTAGTTAGTTGAATGTCCCAATTTAGGGATTTGTTCCATTTTTGGTCATGAAATTATGAAAATGTGAAAGAAATGGTGAAAAATAAATGCAGAGTAAATATGTAATACTATCAAGTTAGAATATCTGTGGTTACTAAGTGTCCTGATTCATCCAAGCATATTGTTTAATCCTTAACCAATATTCTGAAGATGATTCATGAAAATACCTCTGAGAAAAAGTTTATTATTAACCTGATTTTATAGAGCACAAACATGGCTGCACTCTTCACCTGTTAGCACTGACAGGGAAGAAGGCAAAAACAAAGAGTGAGGGAGAGGGAATGGGAGAAAGTATAGAGGATCTGGGGTTGGTGATATTTCTCTTATATTGACAGAAATTAATTCCGTTTGCAAAAGCTACCGATACTCCAACGCTTTTGCAACACCAGAGGCCAAGAGAATTTAATCCCTTCCACCAGAGAATCCTATTTCTTTAACGCTGCATCGAATAGCATTCATTAATGAATGAACAATTTCAGCGAATTCAGTTTATCTCTCTCTGATGTGACGCCAGATGGGTTGCCACCTGTTTACTTTTCCCAGTGGAATCAAGGATGCATGATTACCTCTGACCTCACCTCTCGCCCTTTCAGCTCATGACACCCAGGGGTTTCAGCTGCGCTCATTTTAGAGGGCAGTTAGCTGGGTCTGATGGTGATATGAGGGAGGAATTCTTTTGAATACTGGAGAGTTATCATTGGTTTATTATTGAAATTAAACTCTGGTAGTTGAGATTATTTTTCGTTATTATTTTACACGAAGTTAGTCATTGGAGTAAACGGTTGCAGGCTATTTTAATGGCAAAATTCGTTAGGTAGTTACCCTTAGTCATTTACTCTAACAACAGGAATTCAATCTAATAAACTGAAATGTTGCTGAACTACGTCAAATCATATTGGTAATCGGGAGCCAAGAAAGAACATAATCAATTTCTCAGTGTTTGTTGCAGATCTTGTAGATTTTATTTTGTTGTACTATAGTTCCTTTGCCATTTGAAATAAGTGCCAAAGATTGCTTTTTCAATATAACAGTAATCGATCATTAATAAAATTACTTTCCTTTGTGTGTAAATATATGTCACGTATTTGAAATAAAAAAAATATTTAAAATATTTTAAAAATATTGAAAAAATATGATTTTTTTCGTCTATTTGATCAAAATAAACCTGTTTCATTCTAAGTAAATCGTCAGGTTTTTGGAATTTTATAGATCCAAAAGCACGGGATAAGAGGATACCCTAATAGTCCCAATCTGGGGATTATTGCGAACGGAAGAAGAAATTCCGGGGCAATCTGGTATGCAGAGTCACATGACCGTCTTGGGAAAAAGTGTTTTACAAAACTCCTTCCTGTCAGTGTATAATGCGCTCTTGCCTGGTGAACAGCCGTTGAGATCTTCCCTAATGGCGTCCTCAATACTGACTTTTTGCATTTGGTTGGCTGAGGAAATTCTGGGAAGATTGTCAATACGGAGAAGTTATTTCTCCGGAAACGCCAGGTTCCGATGTTGTCCGGTCTTAGCTGGAAGAGTCAGCATCGATATTGGAAGGAACATAAATTCCGAATGATACATTTCCTCTCATCTTTTCACTTCCTTTTAAAAAACATATTGTTATCTGAGATGATGTTATTCATCAGGGAGAGTAAGTATATGACTTCAACTGGAAAGATTTATATATCAATAAAATTCTTTTCCACTCCATCCATGCATGTAATTTATTTAAAAGGATGACTAGTTTATGAAGCATGCTTCTTTTTCCTCTAGCGCTTCTATTCTATTAAAAAGAATACTTTTGTATTTGACGTTAAAGCCTGGGATTTTGTAATCACTTATGAAATTAATATTTATTCCTTTTCCACCGAAGTGAATCGAGTCACAGCTTATGCAGCCAGATGCAAATAGTGAACTTGAACCTCCGGTAACGTTTTTGCAAATATCGATTATTTTTAATAATTTACCTAAACTTCAGTATGGAAGTTTTTGTAGAATAACTTCATGATTAAAACTTTCATATCACGACCGAAGGTAAAACGAACAATTTTCGAAAAGCATTATAAAAAGAGGTGTTGAAGAATAAGATAATAAATGGATAAATCATGTCAGTCACCGTCAGCCAACACTTGAGAGTAACTGAGAAGGCTCCGATGTGAAGCCCATAACAGCAACAGCGAGGAGGCCTTTCACTCTAACAGGAAGAGAGAGAACAGAACAGAGCAAATTTCCAACAAGACTCAACTTCCATCCAGGACATTCCTGAAAGGAAGGAGAGCCAAGTTGTCATAAATCCATAGATCTCTAGATATAACACTGTCACTTTACTTAAAATTTCTACATATCCAAAATTCCGCGTAGATGGGTAGGCATTACTTAAGGTTCTTCACAATGTCCTTTCGGCACCTAGTTGCAACCCCCTTCATTCTTTTTATTGTACTTCCGTTCATATTTCCTTCCTTCGTTCATACTTTCCACCCTCTCCTAACAATTGTTTCGTAGTGCAATTGCGAGGTTTTTCTCCTGTTACACCTTTCCAGCCTTCTTATCTCGCAGGTTCCCTTTCAGCGCAGAATGGCTTCATAGGTCCCAGCGCTTGGCCTTTGTCCTAAATTTTAGAATCCAATCCATCTCCAAAATCAGTCACAGGGAGAGTAACAAACAAAAGCTGCATATAGCAGAAGCCGTGTCCATAGACAACCCAGATGCCTTCTTCATCTTATCCCTGTGTATCAGCTTAACTCAGTCGCCCATTAACGACGGATCAGAACAAGCCAACAAATCGAAAGGCTAAATGGAGTCAGATGACCTCATCCTCAGGTCAGAGCGACGAATATATAAAGACAGTTCGGTCATTTATTTCTTTGTTTCTTTAATGATGCTGAAGAGGGAATCTTGCACTTCTGGCGCTCCTGTTGGCTTCATTCAGAATAGCAACAGGAGGAACTTGACCAAACATACACACACACACACACACACACACACACACACACACACATATATATATATATATATATATATATATATATATATATATATATATATATATATATATATATATATATATATATATATATATATATATATATATATATATATATATATATAATTTATTCGTCACACATTTTGGATATGCTTGTTACTACAAAGCCTTAGATCCCAATGCAAGAGTATGAAGTAATTCTGATGTCCGGTAGCAGGATTCGAACTAGCATCCGGACTATCAGAACGAGGTCGCGTTGCCGACCTAACCGCTAGAAGAATAAGTCCATCGCCGCTCATGCTTCCATATACCTGTCGAATTCAGATACATTTATTAGAGCTGGAATAGACCCATCCTCACCAGCGTAGCCAAGTGGGAAATCGTTTTC
>NC_089766.1:39415761-39460761 GCF_040412425.1 Macrobrachium rosenbergii
AACTTTTGAACTGGTGTGGGAGATTTAATATGAATATTCATACCTCTTTTATATTATTATTTTGTTATGTTACGTTTGCCATATCTTGGCTATGCATTTTACACTTTCCATTATTGTGTTTTGCATTTCATATATTTTTTGGGGAGTTTTCTATCATGTTTAATTCTTTCGACAGATGTCTGTGGACTTGGGAGTTTGAGAAAAAGGACATGCAAGTCATTTGCAATGTCAATCTCTTTATGTGGTACACTGTTTTTTTTTTACATGACTTTAGTTATTGATTTGGGGAGTATGTGTGATTTTGGATATTTTCAGGCTATTAGCCATAATGAGACTTCTTTAATCAGAAGTGTTTTGCAGTTTAGAGTTTAGTTATCTGACTCGATAATTCATTTATTATGCATTTTAATCTTTGCTTTGTTTTATTCATTTCTTGTTGGGTTATTTGAATAATAAACCTATTTTTGTAAGAAACAATTGTGTTTCTTTAAATAGTCCATTTAATTGCTTTGAGAGAATGAGTGAGGTCGGGTGGGTGAGCTTTGGTAAACGATGAGAGAGAGAGTCGATACACGGTGAGAGAGAGAGAGAGAGAGAGGGGGAAAAGGATGCAAGTGTTTCCATGAGTGAACCTTTTCACGCCTTTTTCCTGAAGAAAGATCGCTAGGACTACGCTACGTACACTTTCAAAAAAGTGTTGATTCTGTTCCCGTAACAGAATTTAAATGGTGGCAGCGGTGACTCATGATTTTAATGTCTTTAATGGTGGCGAAAGAGGGAGATTACTAATAGACTAATTGGTAACGTTGATACCCAAGGCGACTGGGCCGTGAGCGTGATGTGTGAGTGTGACCACTCAGTCTTAAGAGATCGAGTTTCATAGGGGGTCGTGATTACGTGTGAAATACGGGGAATCCTTTTTTTTTTCCGTCTCTATTCGAGTATTGGGAGTGGGGAGTTGTGAAATAGATCTGGAAGATCTCTAGAGCAATTTTGGGGTTAACAAAATACCCAAATAAGTGTGAATAGTAGCGATTGTGAGTTAATTACGCAAAATGATGATTTAACAAAAATCACGCTTCGTCTTCGTGTGGGTGACGTCACAGGTTAGCAAGTCGAGAGATAGGTGCTCCGTTTTCTGTTCAAATTGGTAAGTACCCCATTGTCGTAAGTTGCGCAGAACTCCGTTTTCTGTTCTTCTTTTAGAGGGGGTAACTTTTACCTTTCTCTAGTGTTCTTTTTGGTTTCTTTTTTATGTTGTTACGCTCAGGGCGTGTGATCACTCACAAAATGCCGGATGATGCAGCAAGCACATCCCAATCAGTTGTGGTGCATAAAGTGACGAGCGTTAGCGCGGGAATTAGTAATTTTAAAGGGTTAGTTGACGGGAAGCCAACCCAAAATATAGAAACTTTCATTGAGTCAGTGAACAATTATCTGAATTCTAAGAAAATTACGAATGGCGCTGAAGCTTTAACAGAGGCTAAATCATTTCTGGATTTAGATAAAGGAGATATTGGGAAACGAGCACGCAGTTTCGGGTTCAGAAGGTGTAAAACTTGGAATGAACTGCAGAAATTTCTACGAGCTACTTATGGCGGAGTTCAACGTGAATGTGCAGTTCGGAATTTGCGAGAGTTTCTCAAATTAAAGAAGGGCAATGATTCACTAGTCACATAAAGTGCGAATTTATTTGATGCAGTAGGTGAGTTAAAGAAATCTATAACAGGCTCTCCATGGGTAACTGGAAATAATATCTCCTTAGATAATTTTGAAAGATTGTTACACTTTGCTTGCCTTTTAACGTCGGTCCCAGATGTAATTGTAGATAGTTTTGATAAGAGAATTGATCAGGATACAGATGAATCCTTTTTGTTTGCACAGATTAACAAAAATCTATCAAAATGCCCGACACTGGACGGTAGTTTTGTACAGGAGGTGCAAGATGTCAGCTGCGGTTTCCAAACCACAGAATAATGATAGTCGCTCGCATTCGGGAAATGATGCAACAGCGAAGACATGTGCACGAGTAGAATCGAAGAAAATTCCAGAGAGATCAGTCACAACGATACGTTGTTTTGTGATAAAATAGGACATAGTAAATCAAATTGCAGAGTGAGATATTGTTCAGTTTGCAAATCTTCAGATCATGGATGGAGATTTTGCCCAGCCACAAAGAGTAGAGAATATTCGGGGAAGTCACGGGGAGGTTTTTCTAGATATGACAGGAGAATTCCACATGATGCAAGTTCTAGATACACAAAGGAACAGCAGAATTTTCACAAGATAAGTTCGAAAACGGACACAGGATAATGACTAATCAGGTCTTAGAGTCACTAGAACCTAGGCCGATTGTACGTGGATTCTCTAATGGCAATGAAATTTTTATTTTCATTGATTCTGGTAGCTCAGTTAACTTAGTAAATGCTGACCTTTTTCACTCAAGGTTTCCAGAGTGCAAATTAGTCCCTTCTTGTGAGACAGTGTGTGATGTACAAGCGAGAAAACTGAATATTTTAGGTTCGTCATTTCTTACGCTTTGTATCGGCGGAAAGACAATAGTAGAATCATTTTTGGTCATAGAAGGATTAGCCTTAGGTGAAATGGTTTTGCTAGGACACCCTTCTTGCATGCGACATAACATCAACATTCTTACGGGAGTTCAGGGGATTACAATAGGTGAGTCAGGTTGTTTTGTTCCATATATACACAGGGAAAAAACTTGTGAGAAACCTAAGACACAGTCTGAGACATGTGTAACACATTCATTAGAGAGTGAAGATATTCCGCAAAGATCTTTCAAAGGATTTTTGTTGGAAGATATTGAATTGCAACCGCGAGTTCCTACAATGGTTAAAGTGTCGCTGAAAGAGAAGAATTTTCCTTCTCAAGTGTGCGTTGTTGAGGGAACCGAGAAATTCAAAGACGTTGTAAGTACGGTGTCAGTGAATGAAATTTCAGTCGCAGGCGTGACTTCAGTAGAATTAGTTAGTTATCAAGACTCAGTGAAAAAATATCACAAGGGTACTTATGTAATTGATTTTGAAGAGTTTAATGAAGAGCATAAATTAGTGAGTTTTTGTGGAGACGGGAATATGTTTCCTAACGAGGAGCAACAGTTCCGAAGTCAAGTTCTGCATGAACATTTGGCTAAAGTTGATTATCCTGAATATTCAGATAAAGTAGAGAAAGTGTTGAAAGAATATCTAGATATCATTGCTTTGAAGGGAGATAAATTAGGAGTTACAGATATTTTAGAACATTCAATCCGTCTAGAAAAGGGTACAAATCCCATATATATTCCAGCATATCGAATTCCTTTTAAGATCAGAGAAGAAGTAGAAAAAGAAGTTCAGAAGTGGGAGTCGGAAGGCATTATCAGACCGTCCAATTCTCCGTTTAATTTTCCTTTGCTTGCAGTTCCTAAGAAAGACGGTAGTATCAGAGTTTGTGTAGATTTTCGTAAATTGAATGAAAAAACATGCCCAGATAGATATCCTGTAGCTTGTTTGCCTGATTTGTTTGTTGAGATCGGTGGCAAGAATATATATTCATCTATAGATCTTATGCAAGGGTTTTTACAGGTTCCCCTTTGTGAGAGTAGCCGTAAATATACAGCATTTTCGGTACCAAAGGGACATTACGAGTTTAATAGGATGCCTTTTGGATTACAAGGGTCCCCAATAACATTTACGAGACTGGTTAACACAGTACTTCATGGCTTGTTAGGAAAGTCGGTGTTTGTGTGCATGGATGACATTCTCATTTGCACAGATACAATTGAAGAACATCTAAAGGTGTTAAAAGAAGTCCTCAAGCGATTACGGTTCGCTGGATTAAAGGTCAAATTGGCCAAATGTGAGTTTCTGAAGAGAAAAATTGTCTATTTAGGACATGTTATCTCTAAAGAGGGAGTTAGAGTGAATGATGAGAAAGTTAAAGCCATTGTGAATTTTCCAGTTCCCAAAACCAGGAAACAGATTCGTTCGTTCCTAGGTATGTCGGGTTTCTTTCGCCGTTTTGTGCGGAATTTTTCTACAATAGCGTCTCTATTGACAGATTTGTTACGAGAAGACGTTAAGTTTGTTTTGGGTGATAGTCAACAATTAGCTTTTGAGAAGCTTAAGAACGCTTTGGTGAACCCACCAGTTTTGAAGTTTCCAGATTTTAGTCAACTGTTCACCTTAGTGACTGACGCGAGTATGGAAGGTATAGGTGCGTGTTTGATGCAGAAATTTGAGGGGAAATTACACCCAATTGCTTTTTATAGCAGAAAGTTCAAAACGCGTGGTAGTAACGAAAGGCTGATGTCAGTTGTGGACAAGGAGGCTTTCGCAGTCGTCTCTAGCCTTGTTCATTTTAAGATGTTGTTGTTGGGAAATAAAGTTGAGATTTTTACAGATCATCAACCGTTGTTGGAGCTTTTTAATAAGCCAAATTTGTCGCCCAACATTGAGAGATTTTGATGCAAACCTCAAATACATTGAAGGTAAGCATAATGTAGTTGCAGATGCATTGAGCAGATACTTTGGAGGATGAGGAAATACACACCGAATCCTGTGTGGGAGAAGAGAGTAAATATTTGGTGTCTAATGTCTCTGATATTAGTAGTTCTGAGAGATCGCATGTAGAGGACATACACGTTTCTACAGTGCATACTTCGGGGAGAAATAGTGAGTCGGCAGTCTCGGGAGAGATTGTTATTCGTGATAGTGAGAGTAACGCAGTGTGTTATATTACGGGTGAAAATGTCACTTGGGACATAGGCTTGCTCGAACAAAAGCAAGATGAAGATAAATTGTTGTCAGATGCTAAGGCATTTCTTAGGGGAGTTTCACCGAAGAAAGGGTATAAGTTGCCTTTTTCTGGTCTAGAGTTGGAGAATAATTTATTGGTGAGGAAAGTTAAGTATAACTTGCGAAGTACTCGAAGCATGGGTGAGATTACACAAATCATCGTGCCAGAGAGTCTAGTACCACAAGTTCTAGACATTGTACATTGTAAATTTGGTTCTCCGCATTTAGGTGTGGACAAGACGTATGAAAACGTCAGGTCAAAGTTCTTTTGGAAAAATATGTTTTCCGCAGTAGAAGCCTTTGTGAAGGAGTGCGCTATTTGCAATGCGAATAAGCCAGCGACGACAGTGTCGTGTCGTTTGGGTTCATATCCCATACCACATAGGCCGTTTCAGAGAGTGCATATGGATATTCTGGGTAACTTCTCAGAGTCCGCTTATGGTTATAGACATTTATTAGTAGTTGTTGATGAGTTGACTCGCTTTGTCGAGATTTTCCCACTGAAATACAAATCAGCTGAGGAAGTTGCTATAGCGTTCTTTAAGGGGATAATTTGTCGATATGGTGTTCCTGAATGTCTGATCACAGACAATGGTAGGGAGTTTATTAATAAGACTTTAGACGGTCTTGCTAATTTGTTGGGGATAAAGAAAGTATCTATAATCCCGTATAGACCTGAAGCGAATGGGTTATGTGAGAGGGCGAATCGGAAAGTAATCGAAGCTTTGCGCATGACGGTGGGTGGTTCCGATACACATTGGGACAGATCGTTGGATGAAGTGCGATATAGTATCAATACTATGATGAATGACACAATTAAGATATCTCCAGCAGAAGCTTTGTATGGGTACAAGTTGAAAGGACCTTTTGATTTGTTACCAGAGCGAGTTCAGGGTGATGTTACGGTCACTTCATTGATAAATACAGCGAGAGAAAGATTTGCACGTATCAGTAAAGAACTTGAACTTAGTTCGCGTGCAATGGTAGAGAAAAAGTAACACGAAATCGAGGGGAGTAGCTTTTTCGATGGGTGATAGAGTGTTTGTTAAAGTGAATGTTCGGAATGATTTGAATTATAAATTAAGTCCGAAGTTCCACGGACCTTTTGAGATTGTAGAGATCAAAAGAGGAATAGATTTGTAGTTAAAGATGTAAACACTGGAGTGACGAAATTGACCCATATTTCGAAGTTGAAGAAAGTTGGGATGTAATGGAACATTTGTATATAGTCATGTAGTGGAACGTTTGTATATAGTTAGAGGGATAAATGGGTTGATGTTTGTATATATATGATATTTTTTTATTTTTTTTTGTCTCTTGTTCATTTTGGATGTTGAAGTTCTTAATCATTTGTTTTCGAATGATTTTAGGAATTGAGACATGGGCTAATTTCATACGAGATTTGACCCGCGTGTTAGTATGTTAGTGTGTTATTGTGTTATGATGCAATGTGTGTGTTGTTTAGGATTATTTTTTTTCGTTGGGGAGGTACTTAGTATATCGGACCGAACAAGTCTGATCTTTTTTTTCGGGTTGGGAGATCGTATTTGAGTATTTGGATTTTTTTTTTTCAGTTTCTTTTTTTTTTTAATGAAGGGAGCTGTGTTGTGAGTAATTGTAATTGTTAAGATCGTGGGAGCGATTGCCATTACGTCAATTGCTATTTTGTTGAGAGTTAGTCAGGTGTTGCGAAATATTTGCTAACCGGAGTAGAACTTTCATGTCTTTTACGAGATATGATACCTTTTATGTTTGGATAGGATTCTCGAGTATTTTTTTTCTGTTGGATAGAATTTTTTTTATGGGTGAGTTCCGTAGAGTTATTGTGCTTAGTAGTGAGTTGACTGTGATTATTCTGAGATACAAACTTGGAATTAGTTCACATTAAGAGTGTTTGACTTTTGCATTAGTAGTTTTGTTTGGTTCAGTAACATGAAACCTTTTTGTTATTAGACCTTTTTCGAGTGCTTTTGGGAGACTCAGTAGTGACATGGGATGGATTAGAGACCATGTTCATTTTGGGAGATCAATATCAAGGTTCGGGAGTTGATTATAAGACAAGTTGTACTTTAGTTAGAGAGAAGTGTGTGTGTGACAGTGGTATTTTCCAGTTGCGAGTTGTGTCTGTGGGTGGTTGTGAATTATCATTAGTTCATGGACAGACTCCGACAGAATGTGACTTTAGACAGTTCCTGCGAGATTACCACATTGAGTCCACCAGAACGCTTCCTGCCGTGTTTTGCAAGGAGTATGCAGTTACAATGATGTGCCAGAGCAACAAGTCGACGTCATTCGTTCTTCAAGAATCCTGTCTATGGACTTTCTCGTACTTAGCCGTGCTGTATTCAACAGTTCCGAGAAGATAATTATGCGTCATACGCATAACGAGCATTTGGTAGTGGCGGTACCTACAACCAAGGTGCCAATGACTGTTCCAACGTTGGAAGACATCGACGATTCCGTGATGTTCGAGTATCAGGAATATATTATGCCGACAATTTTAATTGTCTTAATAGCTATTTTACTGATAATTCTTGTTGTGGGAGTAGTAAAGCTTATTCGTGTTTGTAAGATTACATGTAAAGGCTCTAAGAACACAACCCCAGTGACTTTGGAAGTGCGTCATGAGAGCAGTCCTTAAAGCTGCAGTGCAGTAGACATTGCTAATTGAGCATAGCTCTATTTTGTTATGTTTTATACATATGTTTTTGTTTTAGTTTGCCGTTAAGGAGAGCGAGACGCTCTTATGGGGTGGCCGAGCTCTATTTAAAGGACACATATATGCATTTCATAGCTTCAATGCTTTAAGATGTGATGAAAGAATTTTTGGAGCGAGATGGAACTAGGGCGAGAGACTCGATGTAAAATCTTTGTGTTCAGCAAATAGTTTGATTCCTCAGCTATCTGCGTGAGAACCTCAGCAATATTGGCAGTCAGGTGATCTCCGAAGTGTTATGTATATTCGTGAGTACGTGCGTTAATTTGATCTAGATTATGCCAAAATCTGCCCTAAAAGTGAGTTTGATCGTTCATTAACGTGATAGAACTGCAGTTGTCTAGACGTAGCTTTGGAGAGGATCCAGGCTTTGAAAATCGGCAGATAAGGTAGAGTTTGAAATCTCTGTTTTTATGGGAGGAAATTGAACTTGTGATTTTTACCATGATTTTCTAATCATTATGAACTTTTGAACTGGTGTGGGAGATTTAATATGAATATTCATACCTCTTTTATATTATTATTTTGTTATGTTACGTTTGCCATATCTTGGCTATGCATTTTACACTTTCCATTATTGTGTTTTGCATTTCATATATTTTTTGGGAGTTTTCTATCATGTTTAATTCTTTCGACAGATGTCTGTGGACTTGGGAGTTTGAGAAAAAGGACATGCAAGTCATTTGCAATGTCAATCTCTTTATGTGGTACACTGTTTTTTTGACATGACTTTAGTTATTGATTTGGGGAGTATGTGTGATTTTGGATATTTTCAGGCTATTAGCCATAATGAGACTTCTTTAATCAGAAGTGTTTTGCAGTTTAGAGTTTAGTTATCTGACTCGATAATTCATTTATTATGCATTTTAATCTTTGCTTTGTTTTATTCATTTCTTGTTGGGTTATTTGAATAATAAACCTATTTTTGTAAGAAACAATTGTGTTTCTTTAAATAGTCCATTTAATTGTTTTGAGAGAATGAGTGAGGTCGGGTGGGTGAGCTTTGGTAAACGATGAGAGAGAGAGTCGATACACGGTGAGAGAGAGAGAGAGAGAGAGAGAGAGAAAGGGGGAAAAGGATGCAAGTGTTTCCATGAGTGAACCTTTTCACGCCTTTTTCCTGAAGAAAGATCGCTAGGATTACGCTACGTACACTTTAAAAAAAGTGTTGATTCTGTTCCCGTAACATATATATATATATATATATATATATATATATATATATATATATATATATATATATATATATATATATATATATATATATATATATATGTATATATATATATATATATATATATATATATATATATATATATATATATATATATATATAATATATAATAATAATAATATATATATATAATTTATATAAATCTCCTGTTGTTCAATCGTTCATTTTTACATCTACTGAATTTACATCGATTTCCCCTGACCCGAATCGAAGTAGGCGCATCCATGCTCTAATTGTGATGTCAGACACATTCTGAATTTCGGCTGATGTACTGTATATGAAATCTTCTGGTCACAAGCATCGGGTCTGTGCAAATCCATCGGCCACCTTTTTCGACTTTTATTCAGTGGAAATCAGTCGTCCTTCAGTTCAGGGATCTGCGTTCCCTTCGACCACGAGCTTTAAATTCTCTGCCTGATTCTGTTTTTCCTGAACATTAGAAACTTCATCCTTTAATGGGAATGGCCTTTGCTTTCGACGGGGCTAGTCCACAACCCACCCTCTCTCTCTCTCTCTCTCTCTCTCTCTCTCTCTCTCTCTCTCTCTCTCTCTCTCTCTCTCTCTCTCTCTTTTTTTTTCTCTCTTCTGAAGGCATGGGCTAATTGATACCAGCATAAAAGAATATAAATAAGAGAAACCAATTAGCTGGCAGCTTAACGAGGAGAGAAAGTTCACTCTGAACCCTTTAAATTCTGAGCCTTTAAAGCTCTGAAAATAACCGAAGGAGGAGGAGGGTGAAAAGGGAGTCTTTCTTACCAACAATACCTAAGATTAATTACAATCTTCCTTTCGTATATTTTTGGCATTTAGGAGGAATTTAGGCATTCTTACCTTTTGAATATGAATGCAGAATTTTGTTTCTCTTATAACTGTAGTCAGTTTCTGTAGTTAGAATCTACATTAAAGTAAATCAAAAGCCATGCGTTTGCATATCTGGAATTTTGATTTCCTTTTACAAGAAGACCTCACATATTTTGTGAAAGTAGATTTGGTGTTTACATTATTATATCATAGATCAGAAATATCCTTAACTGAGACATCAACTCTCCGGAAAATACTAAAACAATTTATAAAAATGAAATACAGAAAGAACACTTGCTTGTGTTAACAGACTCTGACTACTTCAAAAGAATTCCACAAACAATGTGCTTTAAAAAACAAGAAAAAAGACCCACTCGCCAACGAAAATAAAAGATTTAGTTTTTGTCAGGGAAAGTAAATATTTGTGTGTTGAGAAATTGAAAGGTTTCTCGTTTCCAGACGTACCTAGAATTTTAGTGGCATAATTATTGTACCTTTCCAGACATATATTAGGAGTGTCACATCCACCAACACTTCGCTTCCCTTGAGAAAGATTCTGATCTCTGTTTGAGAAACTTCAGAACCTTCTACAGCTGAGATTGAAGGTGATGACAGTAGATGGTTATGCTCTTTGCATTGACAAATAATTAGTTTTAAAGTCTCTTATCAAAAGTTATATTCTGATCAGGCAGTCAGGACATACTTTGATGATGTAAGAAGCAAATGATAAATAAAGGGGTAATGGTAAATAATACAAAACAGTAAAAGTCGAAGAGGAAAAAACCTCGTTTAGAATTTCCAGTAAGAAGCTTTTTAAACTGACCAGGAAAAATATAAAAGCTCGAGTTTCCTAGAAAAAAGTTCTTCTATTAATTTGTTGTATTGATAGTGATAGTAATTTGTTACATAAGTATTCCTTAGGGATATTGTAGCTAATAGGTCTTCTATGTAGTTTTGTGAAATTCATCCCAAAACAGGTAGAGCACATGCTTGATATTTGTCCCCTTAGTTACCATCCACTATTTTATAAGCGGTATGTGGACGACACATTTGCACTTTTTAGAAGTCGGTTTGACGCCGAGAGGTTTTTAGCTTTCATCAATTCATTTCACCCTAATATTAAATTCACAATTGAACACGAGACTAACAACCAGTTAAATTTTTTAGATATTTTAATTATACGATCCTCCCAAGGCTTCGCTACTTCTGTTTTTAGAAAAAAAACATTCACTGGTCTTGGTACAAATTTTTTATAGTTTTTGTTCTCTCGATTTCAAGATTAATTCCGTATTGACCATGCTTCACCGAGTCTTTGCGTTATCCTCTAGTTAGCAAGCTTTCCACAATGAAATCATGTTCCTGCAAAAATACTTTTAACAGCAACTGTTTTCCCACCCACTTATTCTTTAAATGCGTCTCCAAATTTTTAAATAATATTTTTGTTGCACGTCATCCTACTCTTCACGTTCCTAAATTACCTTTTTATTCCAGTCTTCCTTTTGTTCACGATACAGCCTTTTATAAAGAACTCCGATCTCTAATATCCCGCCATCTCCCTGCCGTGAAAATCAAAATTATACCCACAAACCCACTGAATATCGGTAGCCTTTTCAGCTTCAAAGACCGTTTGGATCCTTTGATGACCTCTTGTATTATTTATAAGTTTACTTGTCCTCGATGTAATCGAGGAACCTATATTGGATCGACACATAGGTTACTTAAAGTCCGAATCGACAGTCATAGAGCTGTCACCTATAGAACTGGCACTAAATTTTCAAATCCCGAATTTTCCAACATAAGGGATCATGCCGATAAATGCAAATATTCTATTCAATTCAAAGGCTTTGTTATGGCAGAGCCTCTTATTATAAACTTTTAACAATTAATGAATCATTGTTTATTAAAAACTGGTCCCCTCACTGAACACCCATGCCACGTCCAGACCTCTTTATCTCGCGTGAACTGTTCACGTTTTTGGTCAGTCCTTCCTCTGCCTCCACACTCAACGGTTGGTCCTTATTCATATTTTTAACTTTGCGTGTTTTAATGTGACTTATATTGTGTATTTTAATATTTGCCACTTAATTTTATTGTACTAATTAGGTATTATTACTTGTAGCTTGATAATGATGCCTGCTGGTTGGCTTCGAAACGTTGCAACTGAATAAATATGACTTTCTCGACCTGTTGGTGTGCCTCCCCTGCCTTCCCTGCCTTCGTTCTGTTGCTGGGTTTCGAGAAACCTCCGCCTCTTGAATATAATTTATATATATATATATATATATATATATATATATATATATATATATATATATATATATATATATATATATATATGTATGTGTGTGTGTGTGTGTGTGTGTGTGTGTGTGTGTGTAAAGCATGAAAATATCGAAAGAGGTCTTCATCCCCTTCAGAGCATCACTGCACATCACTAATCACTTTCCAAAAAGACTCTGTCCCAGAATTCATCCGAACCCAATATTTGCAAATGACTTTCCGCTCACTGACTCTGATGTTTGTCTCTCTTCTTCTTCTTCTTCCTTTGCTTCATGTGGCTGATTTGAGACGCTGCTTTCATCCTCTCCAGATTTTCGTATTCCGTTTGTTTTGTTTTTCAATTTATTTCATCCACCTTTATATCTGGGGTGGAATCTTCGTGAAAAATATTTTGGAATTGTGGAGAGAGAGAGAGAAAGAGGGAGAGAGAGAGAGAGAGAGAGAGAGGGGGAGTGGGGGTGTGGAGCTAAAATGTCAAACAAAATAGCGATTAAAAACTGGTAAATAATGCAGAAAATATCAACGATTATTTCTGTTTCATTATATTGAAATAATAATAATAATAATAATAATAATAATAATAATAATAATAATAATAATAATAATAATAATAATAATAATTGGAGAAAAGGAACTATTCGGTGAAATTTGCGTAGGTTCCTCTTATTATATACATAGATTCACAGACGAATAATTCACAGAATACCGATACTGATAACAAAAAGGACACTTTGAAAACGAGAACAGAAGCTGTCGTAAGCAAAGAGCAGCATTTTGTAAACTGTTCGAAGGTGAAAGCGTCTAAAGTTTGTGTGTTTACAACAACAAGAAGTAAAACAGACACAAATTTCACCTAATGGGCATTTTTTTCCTATTATCAAATGGGGCGTGAATGTGCGTCGAATTTTCAGCAATAATAATAATAATAATAATAATAATAATAATAATAATAATAATAATTTGCAAAAAGATTGGATTCAGGACTAGATTCAATGCTGAGGCCTGTTGCGGCACCGTTAACATTTATCAAAGAATCCTGTTAAAATCATGAGCCAGGGAATCTTGTTTCCTTCAGAAATCCGTCCTATTCGAGCAGGAGAAATTGTGGGGAAAAAAACCTCGTAAAATCATTGTTCCGTTATACTCAAGAACCAACACCATTTCTACTGGACTTAAAACCAGACAACTATATATATATTACTTGTACGACCGAGGCCACGTGGACTCTTGCAACTCCTCTATACAGATGTTGGAAACTGCATTCTGATGCTCGATATGTATTTATTGTCTCAAATATTTATTTTTACATTCAAATTTAATTCTATTTTTGAAATCGAAGAGTTGATTTCATGCCTCGTCTATAAAATTTTACTCCGACACACTAAACGATATGCTTGATATGATATGTAAAACTAAAAACTCACTAATAAAAACCTAATACACAAAGATTTGTGAAGGGAATGCAGGTAAGACGGAGAAACAGTGATTTCCTGCCGTGGAAGGGAAGCCCCTTTGATTGATATATGAAAATCGTCTGTAAAGCCAAGCACTGGGCCACCAGCCATTCAGCGCTTAAGACAGTAAAAAGGAGTCCCAATGGTTGGACATCGAGGCAGAAGAGAAGCAGCAGCAGTGGAGGTGAAATAAAGTGCTAGAAAAGTGGGTGCAGCTAGGGGCTGAAGGGATGCTGCCAATAACTTTTACGAATGTCTACAGTGCGCCATGTTAGGTTCACTGACGGCACTACCCACCTACAGGGGTCCACTTCCTCTCGATTCCTCAGATTCTATGGTGGTCCGAGGTGTGTCTTACAGCTAGGTTCTGGAAGCCTTAACCCTTAGCAGGAAAATAAAGTTTACACCGCAAATTCACGAGCCAGTATGAAAATTACCTTAGTATCGACAATGACTGTTGATGACATTGAAAGTTTGTCATAAATTTCATATCTAAGCACCATTCATCATGGTAGGAGGCGGTGTGTGTGGGTAAAGCCTTTAGGGAAAGCCCTTGTACTAGCAGTCTTCTGAACGGGGAAACGTGCTCTCATGGGTGGCAAGTGTCCATAGATGCTATAAGCCATGGTCTCTTCCTAGACCATGCTATAAGCACACCAAGGTTACTGCTTGTTAAAATTAAGAAACCTTCAAAGGAATCAATTGTCACCTTCCAGGTGACAAGCGGAATGAACCAGAGACTAAATCTCGGGCTGTAAGACAAGGCTCTTTCTGGAGCCGTCGTGCCTCTACAACCCTAAATCCTGACCGGTTGTTTCTCTTAACAGTGGAGAGCGGCAGGCTGCGACACCAGGCACCGTGTGGTGAGGAGTTGGCAGATGCCGAAGAAAAGGAAAGGGTTGGAGAGAAAGAGTGAGCGCGTGAGACAATAAAGCATCATAAAGGACGGACATCAGAAAAATTCAGACAAAAGAAGCTCAAGTTTCCAAACTGCAAGCAGTGAAGGATTGTTGATTTAATTGTGTTTTTGGCTTCGCTTTTATAAGTAAGCTCCCGGTCTAGTAGGTTTCTACTGCCTCATCTAAGGACTGCTGCCAAGTAAGTTGGCCATGTGGTTTTGGGTGTTCACACTATACATTTAGTTTTAAACTCATTTGCGTGTTGTTTTGTATGGAACAGTGAATGATTGGATTTTTGGGACGCTTCTACCTCACATTAAGATCACTCACTTTAAAACCAATGATTTTTCTTCTCATTTTCAATTCATTTATCGTTTTAAGATACTACAGTGAAAAGGACTCTTACCACCATGAATAAAAATATGTAAGTAAATCCGAATGTCGAGTCGAGCAGTAAACTGATTTTGATATCTATCAAATAAAAATTATTTGAGCTTGAACAATTCTCTTGCACTGCAAATACCATTAAAAGGTGTCCTTTACGTGAAATTGCTATTGCTCCTACTTTACAGGGAATGTCTAAACGTCAGACATAATATTCTGTTGCATTTATTTTTGTCAACAGTATCGACATCTAGTGTCGTGATTCTGGTTTAGCATAATTAATAAATCCCTCGTCCTTATCTTGATGTCCAGCTCGAAAAGGATATGCATTTCGAATTCAGTCACAGAATTTCACGATATCTATGCCCTGAGAGAGAGAGAGAGAGAGAGAGAGAGAGAGAGAGAGAGAGAGAGAGAGAGAGAGAGAGAGAGAGCACTGATTTTCTGCAAAAAAAAAAAAATAGTTTGTTTGTAAATGGAAGTGACGAAGTAATTCTCAAAAGGATAAACACAATTTTGAAGTAAACAGAACCCCCTTCAGAATGATGAACAGAATGACAGTGATCCGCATATTAATTAATTTCCTCGCTTCCTTCCTATTTATTTAAAGCTAATTAACGTAGGTAAATAATTAGTCACTCCGTAAAGAGTGATGTGACACCTCAGGGATTAAAATCTGTTAGTAACCAATTACAGAAAAGTCGTAGTAATTAAAATTCATAATTTTGTGAAGCTGAAGTTTGTAGCTGCCGTCGTGTTCTTGGTCTTCTCATAATATAGACTTTCCAGCAGAGGTTGAATTTAAATGAAAATTGATATGTAATAAGCAATAAGAAACTTTGTACAACACATACGTGGTACAAAGCCTGTATCATTCTTCCACTGATGGGTTGGATAATTTAATGCTTCAAATACCGATTTGGTATTACATGCAGGAAAGTAGGTCCAGTTGTTAATTTAAAAAATGCAGTTATGAAGACTTTGAATTAAAATAAAAATGAGATCATTGTCGAGGATGTGCAAACAATGTCAAGAAGAAAGTTCAGTAAAAAAAAATCTTGGAAAATGGTCATAGTTTACAAGCAAGCCTCAAACATGAACTTACAAAACCAACCCCACCTCATTAGGGAGACAGATAAACACTACTACAAAGGAATGGCGAACTTGCTCTTTGGAAACTAAGCGCCAAGTGCGAGGAGAATATTTCTAAGGCCCAGAACAACCACCAGTTCCGATTACAGTAAGTTCATTTCAAGAACTTTAGCCACTCCTTAATATGACTGAGGAAGTTGATATATAAACCGCATTTATTCATCAGTTCCAGATTTTCCAGAGTTGACAAACAAAGCGACTCATATCCTAATAGTGTTTTTACCTACAAGATGTAAAAGGCCCTAATAATGTATCCGTGTAACTAATTTATATATATATATATATATATATATATATATATATATATATATATATATATATATATATATATATATATATATATATATATTCATATATGACGAGATATCTTGAATATGAGACAAAACGGAGACTTTTGCATCGTCAATAAAGGCAACATTATTATAAAGAAAGTGACTCCTGATACTATGCACAAAGCAGGTTATTTATGGTTTCCATTGCTAAAACGATGATAACCAATATCTTTCAAAATCTTAATAAGAAAAGGACTTTTCACATAAAACAGAATATCACATGTGAAATATCAGTTTCTTTTCAGGAACGGGCTTAAAACGTCTGATATTACGCCAAGAAAACTGCAGATGAATTGCTTCTCTCTCTCTTAAACAGGTCACTTTATTTGAACTCTAATCACCAGAGAAATTGCGGTGTTAAATCGCAAGCGAAATATCTAGAGTGAATTCTAATAGGAACTGAAATGGAAGCACCCACTTCCACGTCTCAAATTTAAATGCCCACCAAATCCTGTACAAAACTGCTTAACGGTTTCCCCATTAGGCGCTGGAGCAGATTGTTTACAAAGCGGAACTCAGTTACCTACGACTCGGCTTATGGAAAAGCGAAGTCAGCAAATGCTTTTATTTTCATTCATCCAGAAAGTCCAGGATTAGATTAAACCGGCTTTGTGCCAGCAGGGTCCTTGTCCTAAGTTTGGTGAGGTGTTGAAGCGGATAAGAAGCCTGGTGTGGTCCTCTGAATTCTGACCAACTACCGAGATGAGATTCCCAGAGGAAGTTTCGTGACAAAACATTTGATGCATAGATGATAGTTTTGTAGGACCTTGCTCTGAACAATTTTTGTTTTTGACTGCATAGATGAAATAGTTTTTATACAAAATTAGGACCTTTTTATACAAAATTAGGTTTGACTCTCTCACAGAGGAACGGAACATTTTTATACAAAATTAGGTTTGACTCTCTCACAGAGGAACGGAACAGTCATACAAAATCAGACGTATGGGCGAGGTATTTCCACTACAACTTTCATCTCATATGAGGCAGTCAGTTTACTGTCTGAACAGAATTTCTGTTAGTCACATTCAAGTAGCTAAGAGATTAAACATATACTAAGAATATTTATATGAATGAAAAAAAAAATGATTGACTGGTTTATGAAATTTAAGCAGTTAAGCCAAGAGCTGGGGCACTTTCGGCCATTCGGCACTAAGACAATCAAAAGAGTTTTAATGTATCAAGAAATATAGGAAAAAATGGATGTCTATGCTCGCAAAGTCCAATATAAGCTAGATTATCTGCATATTCTTACTCAACTGAATTTTGCGATGCATGACTTGCGCAACAAGAGTTACGTAAATTTTGAACTCCACGTAAAATTACCCAAGACTTTTCGAGTAAGTTTTTGTGCAAATGAAGACGACTGCAATAATCAGAGAAGATCTGTTGCGATGTTCAATAATTGGGTAAACTGTTTGATGAATCTCTGACCCAGTAATTAGACGCTTGAGGGAGTGATTTCTCTGCATGGTTCTAATAGGTTATAGAGGATGCTCTCTCTTGCTGTACGTTCCACTTATTATAGAAGTTGTTTCCATTTCCCAACATCTAGAAAAACACTAATGATTTACTTCGTAATAAATTTCATGAGGAACACTCTTCTTTCTGGTTTTGATACTTGCATAGCTACCTATTTTTCATTTATGTAAAATCACCTATTCAGAACTACACACAATACAGCCCATAATCATTGTTCATCTCTATAGTTACCTACTCTTAACTACCTCTTCTATTTCCTTGTGACAACTACAGAGCTTTTCATTTACTATTTTACGCAAGGAAATTGCAGTAAATAAATATCTCTATATTGCACTCACTAACGCTTATCCTGTCCTCCTCAGATGTCTTTGCAAGTCTTCGTTGACTACTGTCTTGTCACCAGCTTTTGGGGCCCTGTCAGACAATCCTTAATTAATAACTCTGAACAAAGAAAGTTTGTTGTATGTTTGGTTTTCCTGAGCTAATGATATCTTGTTGATTTTCCCTTCAAAGATAAGTTGAATTCTAAAATATATAATTCCTCCATCACAGGAAAGTAGAATACAGGCAAGCTCAAGTTTTCTCGTTTCTCAACTGCTCCGGGATAGGCAGAGGCGATTTTTCTAATCATTTTCGCTACTGAGTTTATAACAGTGATAATGAAAGATTCACGGAATTCTTTGCGCCATTTATAAAGTAAAGACTTTTTCTATTTTTTTATTATTCTCAATAACCTTTAATTATGTGTTTTTAAAATTATTGCGAAGAGAAATCCTTACAAACCACGTGTTCTATGTCTTTGCATCAAAATTCCCACAACCATACAACTGACGCCTCATTAATGCAGGTTTTCTGTGAAGCAGTATATCCATTCCTTCATAGAAAACAGCAGAAGCTGAGAACTGTTGAGTAGCTCCTGTTTTCCGTACTGGTAGAAAAAACCGTGCAGCTGACATTTTAATGTCAAGACAGCTTAGCTGTTGGTTGCTTTCTACAAGTTCGAAAGAATTGGAAAACTCAACTGTTTTCTGTTGCAACTGTTTGGGTTTCATAGAATCTCTTCAAGTGTTTCATGAAAAAGCATTTGGTGATAAGAGAGACGAAGTAGATATCATGGAAGGGAACACCAGCAGACTCACAGGGGTTGGTTTAAATTTTCCCAGTTACTTAATTTTGGAAAATGAGAGGATATAATGTGTACAAAGAGAGAGAATTTCAACAGGCTCTGTCACAGATGATTCCAACTTATTTCATGTAGTTTTGGTTTTTAATTTGATACTGCAACATATATCAGTACAACTACAAAATGCTCTCCAAAGAAATTCTACGTCCAGCTCATCAAAATGGACATTTCCTTGCATGCTCGCTGGAAAGGCTAACGGGGGGGGGGGGGTCAGTTCTACGCTGACCACCACTAAGGGAATCAAGTTACCAATTCTGACCCGTTTCCTTTTGTCTGTATTAACAACATACTAGGTACATACATCACCAAATTTGATTTACTAAAGGTTTAGCTTTTGTAACTCCCTAAAAGATGTTTCGATACAAAGTGATGCCATTTAGCATGAATAGTGCCCCAGCAACACTCAACCATTTGATAATCAACTGATGCAAGGCCTGGATGGAAAAGCCACAATCCGATAGTATCACAATTAAGAATGACACTTAAAATGACTACATGGAGTTGTAAACGTTCTTTCCCAATACTGACCTCTGTATTTATGATGGTTGGTCTTCAAGGAGTAACTTGGGGCAGGACGTATTCACGAAATGTTGTAGGATATGGCTTTGCTTGGCGTCTAAAACCCCGCAGCTAGTAAACTACCTTGTTGCCAAGTGTCAATTCCCAAACCAGCTTTCGTCAAAGGTCTGTCAACATAAACAACTTCAGGTTTATATTTCTAGGAAAATAGCAAAAGATCTTAAATTTGCAATTCTTTAAGGCATCTCGTAGAGAAGGATAGAATTTATGTAAAGCCTTCTTGGTGCTATAAAGGATTTGATTTTCTCAAGTAGTTAAACCCCTGCTCTGAAAGAACCAGCTTTGATCTGGAATTTGTATTGATATTAAATGCCAGTATTCTGAGGGCAAGAGCTGAACTGTTACAGAAAGGTACCTGGGTATTGATCCTGTTGCATGCTTCTCGAAGAAATTCAACAAACTTTAGTATAATTTTGCTATCATAAGATGATATTAGTTTTACTTTTTGTTGTTACACAGTTCACTCTTAAAGGTAATAACCTTCATTTGCTTGTCCGCAATCTCCAAAGAATGAGGGCTCAGCATTCTGCATATTTCCTGTATTTATAATACACGTGCACGTTAGCTGTTATGAGTAGCCTAGAAAGTGTACTTCGACTGACACAAGTGATAATCAGTCTGAATCTCAACATTGTGGAACTTCTTCCAAGTATTGAGAATGTGATAAGCCAGCTGCTCGGTCACATCATTAGTACTTAGCGTTAAAAAGGTAGCAATTTCCTCCCCATAGATTTGGAAGCATTTGTCTCCTTTCGAGGCAGGCGTTGGATAATTGATGGTTACTTCTAGATATTCCAGGGTAAGGATAATGATTAAACAAGTAAAAAATGCGCCGAAGTTTCTTCGGCGCATTCGAGTTTTCTGTACAGCCGCTATAGCATATAATCAAGGCCACTGAAAACAGATCTATCTTTCGGTGGTCTCGGTATAATGTTTATGAGCTGCGGTCCATGAAACTTTAACCACGTCCCGGTAGTAGCCTGTCCTATGTCATTGCCAGATGTACCATTATGGCATTTAAAATCAAAACTACTGATGCTAGAGGTTGGAATATTTTTTGTTTGATTGATTGGGGGGAGGATGATCAACATACCAAATTGCAGCCCTTTAGCTTCAGTAGTTTTTAAGATCTGAGGGCGGACAGAAAAAGTGCGGACGGACAGACAAAGCCGGCACAATAGTTTTACAGAAAACTAAAAGCGTTGCTTTCTCTTTCTCACACTTGAAGTCATTACAAGTTCCATTAGAGACCTGGTTTCACCTAGTAAAACAGTGGCCGTCAGTTTAGATCAGACTCATCCATGTGCCACACACACATATACATATATACTCGTGTGTATATATATATATATATATATATATATATATATATATATATATATATATATATATATATATATATATATATATATATATATATATATATATATATACAGATAGATAGATAGATGCCTAACACCCCAGAATAAACCAGAACCGCGAAAGAATCCATATTTGAACAGGGAACAGCTCAGAGGAGAAAAAACGTCTAAACTTTGCCCAATTATCCTTCGAGATACAGAGATTACTTTTCTCCTCCTGAATAATAGAGATTACTTTCCTCCTCGTGAATAGCTGAGATTACTTTTCTCCTCCTGAATTATAGAAATTATTTTCCTCTTTCTGAGTGAACTGGGGCTATTTACAACCTCGATTCGGGCAGACGCCATTATCATCCAGACGTTGCTTCATTGCAGATTCGTCTCCACTTTTCATGTTGCCTTCCTTTACCTGGGATGGTGTTGTGGAATGAGGTTGTGGAACGGGACCGCCAATCACAATAAGTCCTCCTTAGGTCGTTAAAAGGATGAGACGGAGATGAATTACCTTCTTACGTCTGCAAATAGTTTCCGGCTTAAGAAGAGAGATGTCCTTCTTTCTTCTGCTGCAATTAAGTCTTCCCACTTTCTGGGTTTAATTTTGATGTTTAAAAAGGCATTTTTTAAAACATTTTTTTTCTTTGTGAGAATGAAACATTTGAGTGATATTTGAGAAATGTTGTTCTGGGAGTTTTATGACATCATCTGGATTCTACTTCTAAGATCAAGATTTCCAGAAAAGTGTTTTAACTTTCTAGAATCCGTTAATGTTTGTTCGTTGAAGTTTGTGGTGTCAGGTTATTTCTTGTAAGAGAAGTAGCTTTTAGCTGGATTAATCTTTAATATTACACTGGAAATTTTAACTAGAAACGGAAAACTTTGGTAGTCCATATGCAATCCTGGAGTTGGATAAATTAAAAAAAGATTTCGTTTAAATAATAATAATAATAATGATAATGATAATAATAATTATTATTATTTTAGCTGATAGATATTATATTTTACATTAGTATCATTATTATTATTGCAGATAATTATAATTTATTATTATTATTTTTTAGGGGGTCTATCACAGTCATCCTATTCGACTGGGTGGTTTTTATATTGTGGGGTTCCGGGTTGCATCCTGCCTCCATAGGAGTCCATCACTTTTCTCATTATGTGTGCTTCTCTAGTAGCACACTTTTCTGCATGAGTCCTGGAGCTACTTCGGCATCTGGTTTTTCCAGATTACTCCTCAGGGATCTTAGGATCGTGCCTAGTGTTCCTATGATTATGGGTACAATTTCCACTGGCATTTTCCATATCCTTCTTATTTCGATTTTCAGGTCTTGATACTTATCAGTTTTTCTCTTTCTTTCTCATCTACTCTGGTGTCCCATGGTATTGCCACATCAATGAGTGACACTTTCTTCTTGATTTTGTCAATCTATTGGCACGTATCACCCTATCTGTTCTGATACCATAGACCCAGAGGATCTCTGCCTGATCGTTTTCTATCACTCCCTCAGGTTGGTGTTCGTACCACCTGTTACTGCAAGCTAGCTGGTGTTTCTTGTACAGCGGAGGGCTTTTGCCGCCGACTCATGCCTCTTTTTGTACTGGTTCTGTGCAAGCGCCGGTGTAACCAGTTCAAATGACTCCCCCCTAAATGTGAATCCCTGAGTCACTTGAAACTAGTTTGACAGGACTCCCCAGTCAATTGAAACTAGTTTGACAGCACTCCCCATCAGGTTGAAATGACTCCCATTTTTGAACGCTCAAAATAGAAACAATACACGAGTGATTACATTTTTATTACAAAATTCCAACTACATGCGAACAACGACATTGAAATGAAACCCTGACTTGTTCTCAAGATACACTGTCTCGTTAACTACACTGCCTTTTGGTTTATGTATGTGCCATGTGTGAGTTGGACCGAACTTGGCCCACACAAACACGTTCACATTGAACAGGTTGGCTGCCGCTAATATCTCCGTTGTAGTTCCCCAGACTTTATCCTGGCGCATTGAATTATCTCTGGTCTTTTCGGTGATGCTAGCACAATCACATATTAAACTCCTGATGACGGCGTGTTGGTCCTCTTCTCCGGTGATGGTATATGACAATGAGCGGAAGAGACAGTTTCCGTCTCCTTCAATGTCCTTAACTAACTAGAAGCGGTTCGCTGGTGTTCTTGAAAATTATATTTATTTTCCCGGATGGACCTGACTTCTTTCTAAATTTCAGGCGTCCAGAGTTGTTGCAGATGTCTCGCTGCTTTGCGACCGTCAAAGGACAGAACTTGTAATCAATCTCCTGTTGCTCATCCCCGACGATCTGGACATTTGGAGATGGCGGAGATAACGGTGGTGAGGAGACTTTTGAAGCAGCGCGTTCGAAGAAGGGCTTCAGGTTGCATCCGTTCACCTTCTTTTTGAAGGTAGTTTTCGTAGTTGCATTAACAAGACAGCATTGTCCATTTTCGCAAACTTGAACCACCTCGTAGGGGCCATCCCACGGATCAGTCTGCTTACCGGTACCTCCTTTTCTGTCAGCTCTGCGAAGGTTGTAACGCAGCAACTTTTCGCCAACGAAAAAATTTTTCTGTTGGTATCGCCTCTTCGCAAAATCAGCTTGTTGTTTGGCTTGGGCAAGCTCAATGTTGGCATCAGCTTCCTTGAAGACAACATCCTGTAAGAAATTTACATAAGTATGGTATACGGATGTATATATATATATATATATATATATATATATATATATATATATATATATATATATATATATATATATATATATATAATCTCACAACATTCTGTAAGAAATTTACGTTATATAAACGAAACAAAAAAGCCAACCTGTAATGTTTCAAGCTTTGAGAGAGTTGCTTGGAAATCTGCCTCATCAAATTCGGGATCGTCTTGATCAGATGTAAAGCCAGCGAACTTGTAAGAGCCCGTCGCCGTCTCTTCCAAACACACGTGTGTGTTCGTATTCGTCATCCACGGGCTGTCTCACCCCTCCGGCAGGACGACGGCCAAGCTGCTGTCAGAGAAGTTCGTCTGGCACGGAGTGCAGAAGGACTCGAGGACCTGGGCGAGGCAGTACCTGCAGTGCCAAACCAGCCAGTGTAAGGACAGGAGATTGAGTGCCATACTGGCTGGGTGTTTACTGGTTTATTGGTAGTTCCTTACTGAATCTATGTACAGAATCTGCGGAGATGTTACTGACGTGTGCGAGCGGTAAAGTAGCATCTACACACAGACAGGGAAAACAGAGGTAATAGATTCAGACATCCGTGTTTGTCGGCAGACAAACAGGTGGCGATATTGATAGACATAATAAATATACAGTGTTAAAACATACATCAATGGAAAGGCCAGGAAATTCTACATATGGCCAATTGCATGAGATTCGAGACAGATTAATGAATACAATGCAGGAGCATAATATATGTGAAATGGAGAGACGTTTGACGTCTTCATAAACAGAAACACACATACAGTTTGGTACAGAAGATTCGATGGAACATTATAAGTACATGATTAGAATGCTTGCATGGCAATGCAAGTAGTGGTGATTATGCATATATCAAGACAAGAATGGATGAAGTCGCGTTCCGTCAGAGAAAGAAAACGAGATTCTCTTGTTTTGTCTTGTCCCCTCCGATGGATGACGAATACGAACACACACGTGTGTTTGGAAGAGACGGCGTCGGGGCGACGGACTCTTACAAACTCATTGTCCGCATCGATGGGTAGTACAGGTTCTCGGCCATACAACATCTTGAATGGTGAAAACTTGGTGGATGCCTGGACTGTAGATCTAAGTAAAACAAAATTAATAAACTATCAAGCAGCCACACTTTTCGATAAGTACAGGATTACCTTGATATGACTTACTTCATTGCAAATAAGACACCGTGAAAACATTTATGCCAGTTTTCATGTCGATCACTCAGAGTTCGAAGAAGAAGATTTTGAACAGTTCTGTTGCTGCGCTCGACTAATCCATTACAATGAATTAATAGAATATATTCGTTTTAAACTAGTTAAATTGTTATAATCATAATTAATATAAAATAATTGCTTTAAATTAGCAAAACTTGTATTAATATTAATATAACAATTACTTGATGATATGCAGATGTGATTTCGCTATGTTGTTCCAGTGAACGTGTGGAGCGCTTCGGAGGCTGAGTTCGCAAACTCTCTTTCCTGGTCATTGATTTGTATGGCAACACATCCATGACGACAGAAATGAATGTCCTCATACAAGAACCGAGCCACTTCCACAGCTTCCTCCGATTTTAAAGGACGACCCTCGATCCACTCTGAAAAATAACAAACGGCCATCACAGTGGCGACATGACCGTCGGAAGACCTGAAAAAAAGTGTAAACAAAGCAACAGCTTCGATTTATTGGAAACTAGCCCAATTACCCACGCCTGCGCCTTCAGGAGGGAGACGCCCTTTGGAAATGAAATATACTTATCCAAATATCAGGCCTGGCTCTTGTAGCTTCAGAATATATATGGTTATGGGGTCTATCTCCAAAGCCCTAGAAATAATAGCCTGTTTTTACCTGCACCTTCAGGAGGGAGACGGCCTTTGGAAATAAAATTTACTTATCCAAGAACCCTTGGTCATACAGTTTCAGAATATATATGATTATTGTGGTCTATCTCCAAAACCCTAGAAGTGGTTGCTTGTTTTTTCCTGCACCTTCAGGAGGGAGACGCCCTTTGGAAATGACAGATTGACAGAGGCTACAACTTTATTATAGTAGATGTATGTCTCCCCCCAGCCCCCCGGCCCTTCCTCCACCAAACTCACCTCGAAAGCGAACATAGATCAACGCCAATTTGGTGCATGACTTTAGACTTGATGGGGATACTATGTAGTTTTGAATCCACCTTCTTGAAAACAGTGCTGGTTTTCTGGCACCTATGCAAGTTTTGATTGCTTCAATTACATCCGTTATAATGTTGCGCCACCAATATCTTTGCATTAGCGGTCCATTACTTTATCCCTGCCAACATGGCCTCCCAAAACACAGTTTCGTCACTGTCACCAGCTCCGCGGTGACTAGCCAGCACAGTTTCGAGCTGATTTTATCGATCATTAATGACCCTAAGGATGCGAACATCTGCAAGGATAGGTAAAAAAAAATATATTTGAAATTCATGCAGAGCTGTATGTCTCGTTGCTGAATAGTCAAATTTTCTCAAGTACTGTAAAAAATCAATAAAAACAAACAAACTACTCACCAGTTAAATCTTTCCATGGACAAATTTCAGACAGTTGTCTTGGATGACGAAAGACCGACACTTTCTCCTAAAATTTGCTTTTTTCCCCTTGTCGTTCCCTAAATGTTCAGGGTACAGTAGTGTTTGACACCAAAAACTCTTTCACTTCCTTCATTTCTTTGGAGAACTCCATAGCATCACCGCAATCAACCCGAGGCACAGTGACAGTTGACGACAGTCCCATTGATCTGTATTTCTGAAGTCTATTCAATCTGGATATATTCTTAGGCCACGCCCCCTCACGGTACTGTATCATACGTCATAGATGAAAATTAAAATTAATTACATGAGGTCTGTTCACAGGTGATTTACTAATTGAAGGGACTGTAATGTTACATTTTTCAATAAACCCCAAGAGAAGAGAAAATCATAATTATAATTAAAAGGCAGCCAACTACTGGGTTGCTTATCGCGCTTCGTCACCCACCCACCCCAACCCCAATATCCCCGACTACTCACTCCGACATCCCGTTAGGCGCCAGCTTACTTGCCTGTAAACGGTTATTATTTTAAAAAAATCACGTCACCGACAAAAACTGTTTATTTTTACAGAACATTCTTTGCTCTGAATGACTTTTTTTTCTTCCATTTCCCAAAATATTTGCATAAACTCGTGTTACACCATGTATTATCAATGATACTATTACATTATTGTTCCATTGTCGTTTCATTTACCACATTCTCTCTCTCGTGTATGGTCTCATATGGTTAGATACGCCATAGCTTAGGTTATAACATGTATGAACGTAAGTTGCCATGGTTTATTTAGCTACGCAATGCAATGTTTTGCGAAGTGTTGCAGGTAATAATTTTGCGATCCATTTTGCCGTGAATATTTACTTTTCCAAGGTGCATAGGTTCATTCGACGGCAGAGTAATTTAAAACTACTGAGGAGTCATTTCAAACTAGCGGGGAGTCGTTTGAAACTAGCTTCAAATGAGGGGGAGTAGACTGAACCTAGTTTGCGTTGACTGGGGGAGTCTTCTGAAACGGGGAGTCATTTGAACCGGTTACACCGGCCTTCCATTTGGCTATTTGGCACTGCAATGTAAGGTGTATTCTTTTTTCTAAGTTTTGCTTCTTTTATTATGTTTCCAGTTGGTGCATATATATTCGTTTATTCAGCTAAGACCACAGGAAAAATAAAAGGACATACCAAGCGCTTTCATGTAATTTCAACGCATTCTCTCTCTCTCTCTCTCTCTCTCTCTCTCTCTCTCTCTCTCTCTCTCTCTCTCTCTCTGGTGGTAGCGTTTTGGAGTAACACGAAAGTGCATGGTACTTCTTTCTGTAATTATTCCTGTGGCCCTAGCCGAACATAATGTCAGACGCTGTTAAGTGACATAAAAGCACATACGTTTATATTCATGTAAACTTTTTTATAAGTGTTTTTATTAGGGATCATTCGTCTTTAAATAATTTTTTTTTTTTTTTTTTGCCTTGTCCCGGGTTGGTCGTATTCATCTTTATTTATTAATTATTACTTTATATTTGTATTATTTCTTTATCTTACATTTGTATTTTTTTCTTTATTGTTATTTTACATTTGTAGTTTTTCTGTATTTTTTTACATTTGTAGTTTTTTCTTATCACCATTTTACATTGTCTTTTTGTATTATTATATTACATCTGTATTTGTTCCTTATTTTACATTCGTATTTTTTTTTATTTTACATTTGTATTTTTTCTTTATTATTATTTTAGATTTGTTTTTTCTTTATTATTATTTTAGATTTGTTTTTTCTTTATTACCTTACATTTGTATTTTTTTTTCTTTATTATAATTTTACATTGTATTTTTTCATTTATTATTATTTTACATTTGTATATTTTCTGTATTATAATTTTGCATTTATATTTTTTTATTATTTTACATTTGTATTTTTTCTTCATTATTACTGTACAATTGTATTTTTTCTTTATTATTATTTTACAGTTGTATTTTTTCTTTAATATTATTGTACAATTGTATTTTTTCTTCATTATTTTGCAACTGTATTTTTTCTTTGTTATTATTTAACATTTGTATATATATTTTTCTCTCACAAGAAAAGTGGACCCTCACGAGAGGGTCTTCTGTGGACGTCCTTTCCACGTGGAAGGGATTTTGTTGGTGAAATGGGAGCGAAAACTGAACGTCTGTTGTTGCATAAAAAAGCAGACACATTTAAATAGATCTGTCCCTTATTCTTCTGTCAGCCTCTTTCTGTAGATTGTCCTTTCTTCACTTTCACTTCTTCTTTCTTTCGAGTCTCTTCTTTCAGTCAAAAGTCTTCATCGCAACTTGAGTTCCCAGGAAGCTACATTATTATTATTATTATTATTATTATTATTATTATTATTATTATTATTATTATTATTATTATTATTATTATTGCTGTCGTTGAAGCATATTATTTATTAAGGGATGAAACGTATACACCATTACAATACTTCATTTATTATAATAAATATTTGTTTTAGGAGTCATGGAAATATTAGATAAAGGTTTGTATTATTGGTTATATTATTTATATATTATTTAGTGCGTGCTAATTCTCAAAAGTAAGAGCAGAAGCTACAGAACTTCCGTTATTGTATTTCTTTCTTAGAAATGAAAGATCAGAATAGTTTGAAGTAAATGTTCACAGAACAGGTAATGGCCGCAGATTCTCCATAGCTGGTGGTCATCGCTATATACATTTATTTCATTGGGAAATTCCATAAAGGTTTTCGGAACTTATTTCTGTTGCTTGATGCAATCACTAATATTCATATTGCTATATGCTTCGTCGTCGCCTCTGTCTAAATAATAATACTTTCTCTTATGTTATCCTTTGTGGAAAATTATACAGAAAAATGAAAATTCTGTACAGGAGACAGATGAATTCGCTGAATTCTGGTGAAGTAATATTTAATATGTCATACTTTATTTACATGTTAATATGAGATCTTTGCTTTAAATTTCTATATGTTCCTGAAGAGTTTCTTTCCTTTTGTGCCTTGGTAATTTGTTATATTTGCTTGCAACCTTCTGGATTTAATTTTGACATTTTTAATTTACGTTTTATGAAATTTTCAGAAAATTTCACGATTAGGTTTTACGATTTGAAGCAGCAATCTTCCAAGAGTTGTTTGGAGGAGATGGTTTTAAAGACAGATTTCTTACTAGACTCCTTTTTCTTTTGAGGAGATAGCCTACATTTTTAGAAAATTCCCTTAAATTGAGTATTAAGAGTAAAGTACAGAGTAGCTGAAACTATATATAAAGATGTATATATATATATATATATATATATATATATATATATATATATATATATATATATATATATATATATATATATATACATATCATACACACACACACACACACACACACACACACACACACATATATATATATATATATATATATATATATATATATATATATATATATATATATATATATATATATATTTATATACATATATACATCACACACACACACACACACACACACACACACACACACATATATATATATATATATATATATATATATATATATATATATATATATATATATATATTTAATGTATGAATGTGTGTGACGTGGAACACATGAAACTTAAATGCCAAGCACCACTGTTAAAGCTGAAACCAAACGTATGAATCTTGACTGGTTTCATCTTAATTAGACATCTTCAGAAGGGCTAGAACATAGTAGCAGATATTTCCATTGTGTGCTAGTTTGGAAAAAGAATGCAAATAAACGGCAGAAGGTCAGAAGCCGTGGGCAGCATGAAAGAAGAGTTGAGGTCAGTGCCCTGAGATGACACAGGATGAACGTGACCTTTACAAATCTTGTATTTCGAAGGACACCTAAACTTCACACCTGGATATTTCTTAATGAATTGAATATAGAATTTAGTCCAAAGGCCAAGGACTGAGACCAATGAGGTCATTCAGCGCTGAAGCGGAAATTGACACTAAGAAGGTCTGAAAGGTGTAACAGGAGGAAATCGTCGCAGTTGCACTGTGAATCAGTTGTTAGAGAGGGTGGAAACTAAGATAGAAGAAAGAGAACATGAAAGTAGGCACACTTAAAGGAACGAAAGGTATTGCAGCTAGGGGCCAAAGGCACCCTGCAAAGAACCTTAGGTAATGCCTACAGTGCACCGCGTGAGGTAAATTGACGGCACTGCCCCACTACGGGGGATATTTCTTAATGGTAAGATAGCAACCAATATTGTCTTGTCATTCGGGCCATATAAAGACAGTCCTTGAAATCTCAACATTTTACTTATTTCTTTTGAAATAAATGGATGAAGTTTTACATTTTTAGGCTGATGTTGTTATTCAAACTTCTTATGACAAATTTAGATTTTGACACACGAATTACATGGAATATGAGAAACACATCTTTCGGTATTGTCATGAGAGTTCTTTATTCATCAATGAATTCATGGCTACACTCGTCAAAATGATTATGTGAATCTTAACCTTACTGCTGTGATCAAAATAAAAACGTGAAAATGGGGATATTTCGGGAGGTTTTCTATATATTGTCAGTTTGAACCCTTTGTTGCCTTCAGGTTTAGAGCACTCAGAAAAGGGAAGGAGCCAATCGTTTTCAGTCACCTTAGTGAATTTCATGGATGGCATCAGTTCATTTAGTTTATCAAGGAAAGTGTTTACATTTTCGTTTCCCTGCCAAATAAATATCATGTCGTCAGCAACCCATAACTATTTCAAATTTTATGGAACAATATTGCCAGATATTCTGCTCCGAAAAAAATCCAGGTATAAAAATTTTTCCGGGTCGAGATCCAAAGGGGAGTTTATGCGGACATCGTTTGTTTTTGAATCTGCATCTGTCATTTTTTAATCATTTGAAAACGCTGCATGGTTATGGTCTACTGAATATTGGTGACAGGAGATAGGCCATGGCAATAACAAAATCTGAAAGTAATATATCTTCTTGAATTTAAATTTACAACATTTCACACAAAGTTAAATTAATTTAGTAAAGCACTGTTGGGCTGTTTGCTTTCCAAGACGAAACTGGTCAGAATATATAAATATATATGTGCGTTACTGGTATTTTGAATGATTAATAATCTTATGTGACATTTTTGACGTACTGAAGACAAACTGTCACCAGATTCAGATTGAATATTTGCATCGAAAAATTTTCCCTGTCTCTTGTAATGAAATGAGTCTTGTCGCTTCTTTGTTTAATTAAAGTTTTCCATTATGAATGAAAGCAGGAGTCCCCTTATTTCTTCACTAACCTCCGGTAGGATGTCCTTCAGCCAAGTCTGAAAATAACATAACCTTTATTAGTAAGTTTGTGGTTGATGAAATACAGCAAAATTTGCACCAAAACAAAAAGTATTTACAAATAAAGAATAATAGCATCATTTCAGTATACGGGTCGTGTGGCCCGAGAGACCAATCTAGTCCTGGTTGAGCAGAAGAAAGTGAGAAATCTGGAATCGCCTTTACTGTACTTCTAGCCAAATTCTAAGGAGTAGCTGGGCAAAGGGAGTTGTGGGCGAGAGGGTCAAAGGGAAGTTGGCACGATGACTCCTCTGACACGGACCACCATAACCACGACCTCTTGGGTGGTTATGCCGAGGTCGTCCTAGTGCCAGGGCCTATCGCCCCCCCTCTCCCTCCCTCCCTCCCTCTCTCCTCTGGACTCTGCTGCCAACCCAAGATTTGCTCTGGAATGCTGGACGACTCGAGGTTTCTTATCATTATTAAAGACAGAGAGAGAGAGAGAGAGAGAGAGAGAGAGAGAGAGAGAGAGAGAGAGAGAGAGAGAGAGAGAGAAAAACAAAAAAGTGACAGTCCGGACACAATGTCCCACATGAATAACATTGATCAAAGTTTATTACAATAATAATATCCTTATTTTTTCTATTTTCAGAGGTGCTGCACCGTTGTGGTTTTGGTGAGTGTTAACACATTATTAGCTTATTTTTGAATGGATTAAGCAATTTTTGAAAGGTATTCATTTGTATTTTTGGGTTTATTATAAGGCATTTTTTGTTTCCTGCTAATTTTGCCTGTTTATTGCTTTTTATTCTTTTACTTAGAATTACTACAGAATCTTTGGTATTCCCCTGTTGCAGTTTTGTTTGTTATTTTTGATTCTGTGTTACTGGTTTTGTGTTATTATTATTATTATTGATATTTTTATTATTTTAATGAAAAATGTTACTGGATTTAACTTTTTTCTGAATTACATTACCGAAAATCGTCACACTCCTCTTAATGTATTCATGAAAAGAATGTGTACGAAGTGAAAAATGTACGTTTTTCCTTTATTGATGAGTCATTCATTGTCCAGCTTTTCCACCTATCCTTAATTATCACTCCCTAGCTATACACCTCTAGGCATTCAAAAATAGTTTCTCGAAGGCGCGTTTGGGCTTTCATTTTCAATTTCTTAGGCATTTCCAAGGGATTTTGCATACGTCATAAAAACTCAAATATTTTTCATAATTTTTAATTTTCATTTCATAATCACACATCATAAGAAAAAGACTAGTTTCTTTCTATGACATGAGAACGCAGTGAAGGGGGTTTGAAAGTCATTCAGAACTGAACAATTCTTAACTCATTCTATTTTGAAAACGAACAACTCTTATCTGAAGTTAAGAAATGTATATTGCTCTTATTTGATCAGCTTTATTTTGTGTAACGTGATCTGCAGTCCCCGAGGATCATTTAAAAAATAACTGAAAACTGCACCTGTGAAATTAAGTTCACGATACTTTCTAACTTTCTATACTTTCAACCTCGGTCTTGTAAAACATGTCACTCGGGTCAAACACGCACACACACAAACACTATATACATATTATATATATACATATATTATACATATTATATATATACATATATATATATATATATATATATATATATATATATATATATATATATATATTAATATATATTAATATATATATCCACCCCAGGATAATCCCATATTGAAAAATATATTGTATAAGCAATGCATTTTTTTTTTTTGCCATTCAAAGACTCGCTGGGAAGCATGATTTAAAGAACTCTGAATAAGCCGGAGTATTTAAAAACTACAAAATTGTTGTGACTTAATTTTCCTTTCATCGTGCCCAGGAACTTTAGGGGTCAAAGTGCAACTCGGGAATACCTGGTTTTTTTGTGACCCAGTCAGATGAAATACTGGATTTGCATCCATGATTCATGTAACGAGTTTCTGAATATCTTGATAGTTGTCAATCAAAGTCTCGTTGGGTGGTAGTGCCGTCAGTGTACCTCACGCGGTGCACTGTGGGCATTACTTAAGGGTCTTTCCATCGTCCCGTCGGCCTCTAGCTGCAACTTCTTTCATTCCTTTTACTGTGCCTCCATTCATATTCTTTCTCCCATCTTACTTTCTACCCTCTCCTAACAGTTGATTCATAGTGCAACTGCTTTGAGGTTTTCCTCCTGTTACACTTTTCAAACCTTATTACTGTCGATTTCAGTTTCAGCACTGAATGACCTCATAGGTCCCTGTGGTTGGTCTAAATTCTATAGTCTATTCTAATCTGTATTTTAACTGAAATATGCATAATATATCACCTGTGTAAGTTATTTAATTTTGACGTGCATAATGTTGAGGAAGAGGGCTTCTATTGAGTAAGTTGATTATCAGCAGTGCTGTGTAGAGTTGCCATTGAACATTACAATAATGCATAAATCATCTAGCATTGCAACAACTCAACATTAAATTAATATAGACCTTGCGCATCCAAAATCTAGTGGCAACCACAGTTACATCGCACAAGAAAACCCCTTGATTGCTAAACATCACGTTCCCGGTTTATCTTCTCTTTAGAAACTTCTAACTCTTTCACTTGTTTGCTGCGACCCCCAAAATCATCGTTTTGGTTCTTTATATACCCGAGACTTACAAGACTTTCATGGACTAAGTATAAAACCTTTTTATTTCATTACACATTCCCTGGCGACTGCCACCTGATGTCAAGCGTTACTGCCATATTCCTTAACATTCCCATTATTCGCTCTGTTTAGTCGTTTTGTCTTCAGGAGTAAAAACCAATCCTATTTTCAGCTTTCCATTATTTTAACCAATCGCTCCTCCTGTTGCCTGTCCCTTCGTTTCTTGCTGGAATCAGCTGAAATGATTTTTTTTACTTGTTGAACATGTAACTTTTTTATTCCTATAAAGTTTTATCTGTTAGACAAACAGAACATTTCTAACATAATTTTCAGAGAAATCCTTGTTTTATAAACTAATCTTAAATATGCTTCTGATATATTAATGAAACAGTTTTATAATAATAACGTTATAACCTTAAATTTGTTCAAATCTCTAGATACTTTCCATAAAACTTCGTACATAGGGAGACTCAAAGATGCCTCCATCGCTTAACGATGAGAAGGAGAGAGTCCAGGGAACCATTTCCCCATCCGGAAGTCCTGGAGGAAATCTCACAACAAAAGGTTTGATGCATAAAAATGAGTTTTGGAATACCTCGGTCTGAATGTGACAGGTCCTTGACAGAGCTCACCTTTTCGGGAAGATTTTCTTTTGGGGAAAAATAAACGTTAGTTCGAGCGATCACTCCAGACGACCGAGTCGCTCTATCAAGGTTGGATAGAATTATGAAAGGAGACAGAACAGCGAACGAGTGAAAGGGAAATTATGCGAGTGGTATTTTCATGGGAAATTTCGTCGCAATCTTCAAAAACTAAGGCAAGCTGCTAATTGGTAGATTCTATAGCTAAAATAGCAATGTAAGTTTAGTATTAAATCTCGAATGAGTGAATGAACAATAGAGTAAACAGAAAAACGAGGCGATGGATATGCTCCCAAAATGAAAGAAAAGTAGACCACCTAGGTATCATTATTAATTTGAATGTATACATGTTACATGTGGCTCGAGAAAGTTATCTGCACATTTTCTGTGAACTTTTCATATCACTGGACCATGACTGACTTCTTATCTCGGAGATTGGATCAGTGGAACTTATAAAACCATCTATAACAGTCGCGCAATTTGTAAGAATTCCTTTATCAGAAAGGTTTGGAGAAAATTTTCATATAATGCAGGCAGACTTCAGTTATCTATTTTTATCTATAAATTAATTAATATTTTTTTTTATAAGTTAGTTCTCTTTCTGTATTTCCCTTCACCTCCTCTTACTTCTTCCAATGAACACCATATTCTTTGGAAGCTTGAACTCCTAGTCAGTGGCCCTGTGGGCATGTTCCATATAAATAGGTTTCATATCCTGAATAATAATAATATTATTATTATTATTATTATTATTATTATTATTATTATTATTATTATTAATATTATTATTATTATTATTATTATTATTATTATTATTATCTTGAGATCACCAGTATGAGTATATGCACTTGGAATGACAGTCAAGATATATGTAATAGGGCAAAAGTAAAAAAAAGTCACATGACCAAAATATCGGCAAATCTTTGAAAGAAAAGAATGGAAATTAATGTTTAATGAACAGTTCCCTGTCTTTATTTTACACAGTCTTCAGTACCGAGAGGATGTGCTGGAAATAAACTCATGAAAACACCTGGTATAACTTGTACGTATGTATGCATGTATGTATGTATTTATGCTTGTATGAATGCGCAGATAGATAGAGAGACAAATAGTTGTATGTTTAGATTAATGGTAGGTTAAAAGTAAGTTTTCAGTGTATTGATTTTTCAAGCTTTCACCCTATCTTTCTTCTTCCAAAGGGACTGGAAAAAGCAAAGGTGTACTCCTTTATTTTTTTTCTTGGTAATTATTCAGGAAATTTGAAGACCGAACAGCCCCATCATCATTGGTGGAATTTCCAAAACTACTTGAGAATCCCATGTTATACAAGACTGAGGAGAGAGAGAGAGAGAGAGAGAGAGAGAGAGAGAGAGAGAGAGAGAGAGAGAGAGAGAGAGAGAGAGAGAGAAATTTACTAGAGCCAGAAGCCTGAATGCTGTTTGGAAAGTCGCAGTGACCGCTGACCAGGCAGTTTGACAGGGAAAGGGTTCGTTCATCATGTAGGCGTCTGAACGAGTACTGCTTCTCTGCTGTCAGTCCTTCTGGTATCTTTCTTACTACCCAATCAAAATCCCCAGTCCTTTTAGTATCTTTCTTACTACTCAATCAAAAATCCCCACGCCTTCTAGTATCTTTCTTACTACTCAATCAAAATCCCCAGTCCTTTTAGTATCTTTCTCACTACTCAATCAAAATCCCCACGCCTTCTAGTATCTTTCTTACTACTCAATCAAAATCCCCAGTCCTTTTAGTATCTTTCTTACTACTCAGTCAAAATCCCCAGGCCTTCTAGTATCTTTCTTACTACCCAGTCAAAATCCTCAATCCTTCAAGTATCTGTCTTACTACCTAGTCAAAATCCTCGCTCCTTCTAATATCTGTCTTACTACCCAGTCAAAATCCTCAATCCTTCAAGTATCTGTCTTACTACCTAGTCAAAATCCTCGCTCCTTCTAATATCTGTCTTACTACCCAGTCAAAATCCTCAATCCTTCAAATATCTGTCTTACTACCTAGTCAAAATCCTCGCTCCTTCTAATATCTGGCTTACTACCCAGTCAAAATCCTCAGTCTTTCTAGTAACTGTATTACTACCCAATCAAAATCCACAGTCCTTCTAGTTTCCTAGTATCTGTATTACTAGCCAATCAACTCAATCAAAACCCTGTCTTACACCTTCATCAATATGCTTTAGGAATGTTGTGGTCTTATATTTGTTATTCCCCTGTAACACTCTTACAAAGAAACAGTTATTCCTCAACTATATCTAGGAGTCCCTCCCGCCTTGATACGTATCTTACACACCTTATTCATCCACTAAATCACCTTTTCACTTCACTTATAAAAATAGCAGTTTTTGGGGTTCTTTTCATTCTTCAACCTCCTCTTAATTGCTGGCCTTGCATCCCCATCAGGTACTTTCACAAGCATTTTTTACTTATTCGTACTCACCTCTGTCACTCCAATACCATTTAAATTTGCTCTTCTGTCCGCCATATTTTTATGTCTATTTATAAATATTTTTCTTTTGGAGCCATATATTTCCAACAACGAGTTACCCTTCAGAATACATTAGTACTAAATTCTGCTCTTTCTCAAGAACTCTGTAATTGCCAAAAACTCAGTCTCTCCTCTCACCATCTTTGCAATTGAATCACATAGCACAGCCATCCTCTCAAATTCTTTCCACCCAGGTAGGAGTCATAGATGATTATTCTCTTAAAAACATATCTGGTCCTTTCAGAAGGCGGGAATAAAACTGTATCATTCTCACCACAGTGTGTTTGTGTGTGTTGTGTGGTTCATTTTATGATTGGAAGCAAAGGGGTTTTCACTGCCAAGCATAGAATTCACTTTGCAAAAAGCTGGAGGAAATTAAATAAAAATTAAGTCTGATGATTGTGGCTGGGCTTGAATGTAGTTCGAAGGATAACTGTACATCTGATTTGCTAGAGGAGCGTGTGTGCTGGATATGACTGGAATAACTGACATGAAAGACAAGTTATCCATTGCACAGAATTAATATACAAAAAAGAGTAATAGATTCAGGGTATGAATATGGGTAGCGCTTGTTGTGTCAGAAAAACTGTGGGTAGCTGAAAGGACACAAATAAGTTGGTCAAAGGGTTTTTGAAAGTAAAGTTAAGTTTGGCTGGAGAAAGTTTTGTCATAGTAAAGTGTTTAGTGAAGTCAAGCACAATGAGTGGAAGCTGTTTTTAGGAGAGCCTGAGTCCGCATTTCGCTAGGATGAAGGACAAAAGCAAGATGGCTGGGCTGGGCGATGTAAATGCTGTAGAAGGCAACAGATAAAGTAAAATTACAGCAAAATTATGGCTGATAAGTATGGAGTACATAGAGTGAATGAGAATGAGGCGAGCCATTCTCTTAAGAAGCAGCTATTATCGTTCAGCACTGTGTCGTTTTGCGTCAGTCTCGGTTTTTCCTCTTTCCTTCATTCGCAGCTGCAGGGGTATTGTGAAGTGGGACAGCCATAACAATGAGTCCAGCAGCCGTTAAATGAGGAGACCGAGATGAATAAGATTCTTTTGTGGATGTAAAACGTCCTTGCTCTGAGGAAAGAATTTGATTTTCATTTGGGTGTTCACTCTTCGTAGTCACTGTGTCAAGTATGAATTTACTTTTAAAAGTTTTATTCCTTATGAAAGACAACGATGGGGATCGAAGAGCGAACGCGATGTTATTTGAACAGTAATGCTGAATATGTATGTTTGAAGGTCACATAAATTGAACAAAATTTACCACCTCGTACTACTTCCAATGAACACGATATTCTTTGGAAGCTTGAACTCCAAGTCAGTGGCCCCTGTGGGCTTGTTCCATATGAATAGGTTTCATTCTCTGAATAATAATAATAATAATAATAATAATAATAATAATAATAATAATAATAATCATCATCATCTTGAGATCACCAGTATGAGTATTATGCACTTTGAATGACAACAAAGATATATGTAAAATGGCGAAAGTAAGAAAAGTCACATGCCAAAATATCAGCAAGTCTTTAAAAGAAAAAAAATGAAGATTAAAGTTTAATGAACAGTTCCGTGATTTTGTTTTACACAATCTTCTGTACCGAGAGAATGTGCTGAAAATAAACTCATGAAAACACCGGGTATAACTTGTATGTATGTATGTATGTATGTATGTATGTATGTATGTATGTATGTATGTATGTATGTATGTATGTATGTATGTATGTATGTATGTATGCATGCATGTATGTATGTATGTACGTATGTATGTATGTGCAAACATATAGATAAATAATTGTACGTTTAGATTAATAGTAGATTAAAAATCAATTTCCAATTTATTGATTTTGCAAGCTTTCACCCGATCTTTCTTCTTCCTGAGGAAGTGGAAAAAGCAAAGGTGCACTCCTTTAAACTTTTATTTTTATTAATGGTTCCGGAAATATGATGACCGAACAGCCCCATCATCATTGGTGGAATTACCAAAAATACTTGAGAATCCCATGTTATACAAGACTGAGGGTAGAGAGATAGAGATTTACTTGAGCCAGAAGTCAGAATGCTGTTTGGAAAGTCACAGTGACCGCTGACTAGGCAGTTTGACAGGGACAGGGTTCGTTCATCATGTAGGCGTCCCAGATGTGCTGAGAGGGTATCATACACTTGGTCCCCTCACCTTCTTCCTTGTCTGAACGAATACTGCTCTTCTGCTGTCAGTCCTTCTAGTATCTGTCTTACTACCCAATCCAAATCCCCAGTCCTTCTAGTATCTGTCTTACTACCCAGTCCAAATCCCCAGTCCTTCTAGTATCTTTCTTACTATCCAATCAGAATCCCCAGGCCTTCTAGTATCTGTCTTACTACCCATCAAATCCTCAGTCCTTCTAGTATATGTCTTGCTACCAAATAAAAATCCTGTCCTACACCTTCATCAGCATGCTTTGTTAATGTTATGGTCCTATCCTTCTTGTTCCCCTGTAATATCTTTACAAAGTAACAGTTATTTCTTTCAAATATTTTTTTGGAGCCCCTCTCTTTGGGGCATATCTTACCCTGTTTATCCACTAAATCACCATTTCACTTCACTTATAAACATACCAGTTTTTGGGTTTCTTTTCATTCTTCAACCTCCTCTTGATTACCTGCCTTGCATCCCCACCAGGTACTTTCTCAAGCATTCTTGACTTGCCACTACTCACCACTGCCACTCCATTATCATTCAGATCTGCCTCTTCTATCCGACATATTTTTATGTCTTATTTATGAATATTTTTCTTTTGAACCATATATTTCCAACAACGAGTTAGCCTTCAGAATACATTAGTACTAAATTCTGTTCATTCTGAAGAACCTGTAATTGCCAAAAACCCAATCTCTCCCTGTCACCATCTTTGCAATTAAATCACCTTTCACAGCCATCCTCTCAGATTCTTTGTAACAAGGTAGGAGGAATAGATTGTTATTCTCTTAAAAAATTTCCGGTCCTCTCAGAATGTGTGTGTGTTATGTGGGTCATTTTATGACTGGGAGCAAGGGGATTTTCACTGCAAGACCCATGAATTCACTTTGCAAAAAACTGGAGAAAATGAAATAATAATAATAATAATAATAATAATAATAATAATAATAATAATAATAATAATAATAATAATAATAATAATAATAATAATAATCTTTATTGCAAAAACTGGAAAATATATACATGGATTATACAGAGACAATACAATACACACAAACTAGATACATAAGATAACATGATGAAAATAATAATCGGCAGTATCCACATGGTTGCTGAAGAAATAGAAAAAATAGAATTCATAATAATGGTAATGACTGTAATTATATGGAGAAAAATAGTAAAAAAACATTAAAAATTATAGCAATTAATACAGATTGCAAACGATTAATTTCCAGCTAGGGACCTTAGGTGGTTACATAATTCAGGTGCAGAAGGCTAAATATGAGAATTGAAAATTGCAAAACTCTACAATGATATTATTCACAGCAGTAGTAAAAAAGGACGAATATATTAATAATAACAAAACGTAGGAACAACAACAACAACAACAACAATAATAATAATAATAATAATAATAATAATAATAATAATAATAATAATAATAATAATAATAATAATAATAATAATAATAATAATAATAATAAGAGATTCTATAGATGACACTTCACAATTGCAAAAATAGAGTATAAGTCATTCAAGGAACAAATGCCTCATTATCCCATCTTTCCCACAATTTAGATCTTCTTGCCTCACTGCTTACGATGCTTTGTACGAGCGAGTTACTGCTGTTTCTCAGTCGGGTGATCAGACTGGACATTGTTTGCCTCACAATGATTTTCAAATTATCCAGGCGGTTTTCTATGAACATCTGCGTGGCTGAGTGATAGCGAGGTGTTTGTGAGGCGTCTCAGAATGTCATTGTGAACACCAGTGATACGTCTCATGGTCTCTAGGATATAGTTCGTCCAAAGGGAACGCCCATATATACTGTAGCAGTACGAGCGGAAGAACAGCAGTTTCGTTTTTCGGTGACAGAAGGCAAACCTCTTTGCAATCATGTTGCCAGTTGCACATAGTTTACGACGCCTCTGTTCTATGTCTGATGTACGAGTCTCTTTTAGGTCGTCCATGATAATGTGGCCCAGATACGGAAATTCATGCACGAATTCCAGACGATGATTTCCGAGAAAAATTTGCGGTTCTGCAATATGCTTAAGCGATCTCGGGAGCAGCGACATACACTGGGTCTTGGTTTCGTTGTATAGGATATCAAATTCCTCTGCATATTGGCGGCAGGTGTCGATGAGTCGCTGGAGACCTCCTCGCACTGATGGGGAGATCAGAACCATATCGTCGGCGTAACTGAGGTTGTTTATTGTTGTTTCGTTGACAGTGCATCCGATTGGGAGTGAGTTCAGTTTGACATTCAGGGCATCTGTGTACGTGTTAAACAGGTATGGAGAGAGAGTGCCCCCTTGCCGGAGCCCGTTTAGGGAGCAGAAGGTGTACGACAGTACATTACCCCATTTGACACAGAATTGCTGTGTGGAGAACCAACAACATAAAATGCTGATAGATATAGACTGGTGTGCCTCGTTGTGTACCAACAACATTAGTTTACTCTGTCAAATGCTTTTCTCACATCTACAAAACACAGGAAAGCAGGAGGGGCAGATGATAGGTAATAGTTGAGCAATTCTTTCAGGATGTAGATGCAGGTGTCGGTTGATTGGTTTGCTTTAAAGCCGAACTGGTTGTCAGTAGTGTGTAGAAAGGGGAGAAGTCTCACTAGAAGAACAGACTCAAGTATCTTCGACGCAATTGTAGTAATTGCAATCGGGCGATAATGCCAGTGTCAGCTGCATCCTTTAACTTGTTTTTTATGAATGGTATTAAGTGAACTAAGAGTAGGGAGTCTGGGAGCAACTGGTGAATTATGCACGCATTGAACAGAGCAGCCAGCAAAATGTAAATTATCGGATGGCAGAATTTGAAAGCTTCAGCAGGGATACCATCGCAGCCGGGCGATTTATTATTAGGTGGGATAACCTCGTAGTTGCACTATGAATCAGTTGTTAGGAGAGGGTGGAAAGTAAGATGGAAGAGAATCTGAGCGGAGGTACAGCAAACGGAATAAAATAAAAGAGGTTGATCTAAGGGCCAAAGGGACGCTACAAAGAACCTCAAGTAATGCCTACAGTGAGCCGCATGAGGTGCACTGACGGCACTAACCCCCTACGGGGGTGCTTGAATTATAAATAACTCACGAACAACAAAACTGCAAATGGAGATCTTGTCTTTTGAGACGTCAGTTTTGAATGGTGACTTTATACAATACAAGATGGACTCCAGATTTCGAAATACAACATTGTATGTAATTCGTACGTTTAGCCCGAGGCTTGAAATGTGGATATATTGGAAAGCAGTGACATGAGATGTTGTACACACAGTAATATCTCACAAACGACAAGTGATTTTTTCAGACAAATTTCCAGGAAAATTATTCTGAGTTTCTGCAACACTGAAATACCTTCGAGTCATCCTCCATCTCCTCAAAGTTGCTCTATATCGGGTTCTGCCTATTATCTATCAACAAAGGTATTGCTCAAGATTCTCGTAGTGAATCTGAAAACAGTCTTATGTCCCAATTTCACAGCAGGAATGTTTCGTTGCAGAATTTTCATGGGTAACTTATGCATTGCAGCATGAACACATGCTGCTAGGTTAAGTGATAATGTTCCAGATAAGAAATGAACCCAAAATTGGTTGCTGACTGCCTGTGGGGTGCAGGCCGAAGTTTGCTTGTTTAAATGAAATGAAGGAGGCATACCCTGTCAAAGTTGTAGGTATCGTTTCATAAATGATAGAGACAAAATGCGTGTTTAAAGATTTATATAACTTGTTCCTAAAGAATACTGTCTGTCAACACAACACTTCCATTATTTGAGGTGTAATTCAGGGAATTAGACTACTTTGCAAAAAAAAAAAAAATCTCATCGTGAAAGATTCCACCCCCTTTCAAATTAGAATAGCCATGTTTATGCAATTACAAGCCTACTTTCCTAGATGACTGAGATTGTACTCACCTGGAGATAAAGTAAGACATCACAGAGAAACTACTCTGAAAGAAACGTAGTTCACAAAGCATTTCAGTTCTAACAAATGGGCACCCAGATAGCTTTATACTTAAGTTCCACATAAAAATTACTGTGGAGGGTATGTTGTAGCCAAAAAGACCCCTTTCTAAACAGATACAGTATATCAGTTTGTAAGTAAACCTGAAATGTTGCAGTTCTATTTAATGACTGTTAATTGAAGAAATGTAAACATGATTCTATGGAGTTGTCCAACAGAATACAGCTTAAGAAATACAAGAACATAACAACAGGCATTTTCACTTTATGGAGACAACTGGAAGGAAATCTACTCTGTTGCCTGATCCATCTTCCATTTCACTTGTCTGCGGGCGTTTCTTCATCTGGCACTGAAGCAAAGTTCCAACCCAGTTGGGCAGGTTTCTCGCAGATGTACCTGTTGGTAGAATAAGGTAATGTTTTTATAATTCTTCTTCTCGAGGAAATAATTGTTTTGAGTTGGAAAACCTTGGTTGAGTTCTAAACTCTTGACTCTGTTGAAGATGATTCAACTTCATAGAGCAAAAGGAAAATGTATTTTCAGAGCATTATACTGTAATCTTTAGAAAGTAGTCATGAGTGGATTCACAGCATAGGCAGGTACTGTACTTTTTATCCGTTTCTAACTCTTGTCACTTGAATCTCCAGCTACCTACTGATTTTTTTTAGGTTAACATGTTGTCAAGTAATGATTCTTTTCTGCTGAAATGTTATCATGATCAGATACTGCTGCAGTGTGGGGTCTGTAGTGGGAGGTTGAAACCAACGTTCTTTGGAAGCTTGAATTTCAAGTCAGTTGCCCCATGTGTGCTTCTTCCATGTGGATATGGTTCATGTACAGTAATAATAATCAATAATAATAATAATAATAATAATAATAATAATAATAATAATAATAATTATTATAATTATTGTTACTTTGAGTTAAAACCTATGTAATAATAACAATTCTTTTCTGTTGAAATGGTTTTAATAGTATTCCTTACCTGAACTCCTCGTGCTGCAGATTAATATCATTGAGACCATCGGCTAGCATGGTAGTAATGGACACAGCGTTCTGCTGGATTGTTGGGCTCGCCTTCACCCCACCTGGAGGGAGTAAGATAATCACTGTTGAGAAACCCCACTTCCATCGTCATTCCAAACGGTAACACTGAAATTGTTGCCATTGTCTTCCACTGCTTGTGCCTAATCCTGAGGGTAGGAATTATACCCTGTCCACTGAATCAAAGAGGGTAAGATGGGGGAAATTCAGACTCCTATCTGAAGGCCCAATACTTCCTTGAAGTCTGTTTTATCAGTAATGCTTCATAACTTTTAATGGATTGATTCTTCAGCAAATGTTCAGAACTCTAGGCCTACCTCTGATGCGAATCTCATGCATTAGGGTACTGCCTATAATATACTGTACATTACACGATACTGTGGATAGTGACAAATGGTCCTCTATCTAACTCTGATTATCATTTCTCAGTATTCCAAGTGTGATCCAGTGATTCTGTTACCCTATTCCATGATATAATTCAAATGCTTTTTTTCCTCTCATTTTTTTGAAGAAGCCCAATGCTTTGATGTAGGTATGGAATTTCTGTTGCTACAACTTCAGATCTTACCATGATTCAACGATTTGGTGAATGGTGCCATCTGCAACCCATCTGAGGGTTCCCTGTTCTTGCAGGTCACTCAGTCCTATGTAGGTGTTGTGACCTTTTACAAGATCTGCAAAGAGAATAACTGATTAGATTGAATGGGAAAGTATAATTCTCCATCTTTGTCTCATAGACCATTTTTAAAATAAAAATTAAATCAGCTGTCTAGAAATTCTATGGAAACGGATGGCAGGTAAACTTGTTCGAAGTTTACGG
>NC_089766.1:39468261-39480761 GCF_040412425.1 Macrobrachium rosenbergii
TGTTTTAATAAAGCGAAAATATATAAATGTCTCGTGTAAAGAATAAATGATGAATATGAGAGAGCAGTCACAGATACCCCTTGTCTTGTGCTCTGTTTTAAGGTTCCCTCAGTTATCTTACTTAAATGAGAGAGAGAGAGAGAGAGAGAGAGAGAGAGAGAGAGAGAGAGAGAGAGAGAGAAACAAAACTGAGGTACTTTCATCATACTTAAAAAATATAATCTTTATTATTATTATTATTATTATTATTATTATTATTATTATTATTATTATTATTATTATTATTATTATTCAGATGAGCTGTATTTATACGGAACAATCCCACCAAAGAGGCCACTGACTTGAAATCGAAGCTTCCCAAGAACATGAAGCTCATTTCAAAGACGTAACAGAAGGTATTAGGGAATACAGAAGGAAGAGATCAGTTATAAGAAAAGAAAATAAATTAACAATATAATAAATAATAAAAATTAATAAATAAGCCTTGAGGTTTTGGAATTCTCAGCCGCTTCTGTATTTCATAAATAAAACTTTCTTGTTGAAGATGTGGGTATTTCGTCTTTTCAGAGAAACCCCTAGCTCCCCTCCCTTTTCCTCTTTTTGTTATATTCTGAGATTTGATGAAGATACAATATTCCAGCTAACGGTGCGAGGGAAGCCAGCGGCCTGGAAATCCAAATTAAGTCTTCCAGGCTTCCATGCTCACATTTCTTTATCGTAGAATAGAATGTAGAATTTAGGCCAAAGGCCAAGCCCTGGGACCTATGAGGTCATTTAAAGCTGAAAGGGAAATTGGCAGTGAAAGGTTTAAAAGGTCTAACAGGAGGAAAACCCTGCAGTTGCACTATGAATCAACTGTTAGGAGAGGGTAGAAAGTAAGATGGAAGAAAGAGAATATGAACGGAGGTAAAATAAAAGGAATGAAAGGGGGTTGCAGCTAGGGGCCGCGCAGGGACGCTGCAAAGAACCGTAAGTAATGCCTACAGTGCACCGCATGAGGTGCACTGACGGCACTATCCTCTTATGGAGATTTCTTTATCTTGTTAACTTGAACGATCGGGAAATACAGAAATATTTCTCAGACATTAAACGACTTTGCATGAACCTCCAAAGCAACAGATCTCAAATTTATAACTCTAATGGCTGTCTGTAAAGGATAGTGAAATAACAGTTACGTACGAAAATAAAACTACCAAACTTTGAATAGAGGAGGCATGATTTAAGCAAAACCATTTAGGGAACAGCCTAATGTCATGAAATTTCTTTTTTCTGCGACCACTTTGTTATTTTACGAAGCATACAAATGGATGTATTGCATCGAGAGAAATTTTTTATTTGCCTCTAAAAGAAAGTACTCGATTCCCGTTCTTTCACTTTTACGACTCGAGGGCTTGTTTATGCCCCTGCCATTCCACAAAACCATTCCACCAAGTGTAGGGAAGAGGAAATATGGAGACGAATGCACAACAACACAAAGTGCTGAACGAAAATAGCTGCTGTTAAAACCTGTGCTGTAAATATCATCGGATTGCTAAGCGCAGAGAGAGCTTTAATCCCTGAGCATGTTGAAGTTTCGTTGTGTAAAACTGACTTTTATTCCATCATGCTACACTTGCAGTGTTTAGTACATGATTTACTAGAACCTCCGTTTTTCTGTACTTGGTGTGAGTTTGTTTATTTGTTGCAAACTAAAACTAATCAAATAAATACACAAGTACACACACACATTATTTACATACATACATGCATACGTGTGTGTGTGGGTGTGTGCTAATCCTTCTTTACAGAAATTCAACATAAGGTCCTTCATACCTTGACGCTGAACTTGTACAGAAAAATTCCAAACACATTAACCACTAAGCATAATTAAATAGAATTTTATATGCAATTTAGGTGACCTTAATACATATTCATCAACTGTTCACAATAACAACACATTTTTTTGTTCTTTAGCGTCCATCTTTGGCCTTTGGCCTAAATTATATATTCTATTCATCATTCGTTCACTCTCTGTCCTCCATAATTATCAGCTATAATTTCACTTCCTTTGTTGCCTTCCCCTGCATTTACATCGCCCAGCACAACTACCGTGTTTATGTTCTTCTAGCGAAATGCAGATTCAGACTCCTCTAAATGCAGATTCAGGCTCCTCTGAATGCAGAATCAGACTCCCCTAAATGCAGATTCAGTCTCCTCTGAATGCAGATTCAGACTCCTCTGAATGCAGATTCAGACTCCTCTGGATGCAGATTCAGACTCCTCTGAATGCAGATTCAGACTCCTCTGAATGCAGATTCAGACTCCTCTGAATGCAGATTCAGGCTCCTCTGAATACAGATTCAGACTCCTCTGGATGCAGATTCAGACTCCTCTGAATGGAGATTCAGACTCCTCAAAATGCAGATTCAGACTCCTCTGAATGGAGATTCAGACTCCTCTGAATGCAGATTCAGACTCCTCTGGATGCAGATTCAGACTCCTCTGGATGCAGATTCAGACTCCTCTGAATGCAGATTCAGGCTCCTCTGAATACAGATTCAGGCTCCTCTGAATGCAGATTCAGGCTCCTCTAAATGCAGATTCAGACTCCTCTGAATGCAGATTCAGACTCCTCTGGATGCAGATTCAGGCTCCTCTGAATGCAGATTCAGACTCCTCTGGATGCAGATTCAGACTCCTCTAAATGCAGATTCAGACTCCTCTAAATGCAGATTCAGACTCCTCTAAATGCAGATTCAGACTCCTCTAAATGCAGATTCAGACTCCTCTGAATGCAGATTCAGACTCCTCTGATTGCAGATTCAGACTCCTCGAAACCGCTTCCACTCGCTATTCATTGTTTCACTTAGACGAAATTATCTTCTTCCGCCACACTTAATTCCATTTTAAAAAATCCTTGGACCAAACTAATTTCTATCTTGTCAGCCACCCAAAGTATTAATGGCACACAAAACACTTAATCATATTCATACCCTGAATGTGTTATTCTTTTTTTCTGGATAATAACTACCTTTTCTTTCGTCTCAGTTATACCAGTCGTATCAGGCACACACACTCCACTAGCAAATCAAATATACATTTCTCCTTCGAACTACATGCAAGCTCAGCCAAACTCCCCAGACTTTATTTTATTTTCTCCAACGTTTTGCAAAGATTTTGGGTTTGGCATTGAAAACCCCCCTTTCTCCGGATCATAAAATGTGGTGAGAATAATACTGTCTGATTCCTCGTTCTGAGAAGACTGGAAATGTTTTTAGGAGAATGCTGATTTATAATACCTGCGTAGAATGAATTTGAAAGTATGGCTGCGCTAGGTGATTTAATTGCAGAAGTAAGTGACAGGGGAGAGACGTTTTTGGGAGGTACGAAGTAAAATGTATTTTGAGAATTCAACAAAATGTATTTAGAAGCGCAGTTGGTTGGTGTAAATACAGGCTTTCAAAAGAAAAATATTTGCAAATGGACATAAAAAGCGAAAAGCGGAAAAAAGACTGATAAATTGTTTGTACACAGTATATGGAAGACCAAATTGGCAAATGTAATTAAGAAGAAAGGAATGTATTGTGGTATATCTGATCGCTGTTTGCTTCAAATGAAAGGTGAGTTTTATAAGGAAGGGGAATAGGGATCAGAAGCAAAGTATAGTTAAACATTGAAGAGGAAGAGTACACAAGAAGCAGGCAAGGTTAATGGCTTTGATCATGAAGTCAGTAGGGAGTGTTTGTGTGTCCAGGAGGCAGGGAAAAGCAATAACTCACTTTTCAGTTATTTGTAAATTCAGTAAAATTTGATTGAGTTGAAATTAATATGTATTGCACATAGACATGAGTTTTTTCAGTATTTTTTTCCTGAAATTTTACATTTAACTCCAAACCTGTATAATAAGAGGATATTTTTTACACCTGTAGGCAGGAAAAGTGAACAGCATGCGATGAGTAGACTCGAAATGCTACATCTATCCAAAGAAAGTTCTCATAAGAATTTAATAAAAATCTCCATGTTAAAAACTCAACTTTTCATTTCATTAGCAATCTCTTCCAGTCTCCCCGACATAGGTTTGGGCACAATCTTTACAGGGAATAATGTAGACACCAGTTTTGGGTACAGTGACACGGCCAGTAAATATTAACAATACCTCCCACCCAAAGTGGGTTGTCTGAATAAAAATGGGAAAGTTTGTGTTCTTGCCTGAACGAATTGCAGGAGTTTAAAGTAAATTGCCCTTTTCCTAGTTATACAGTCCCGAAGACTTTTTTTTTTCTTTTTACCAATATCCCACCTATAACCAACCACAACTGTAGCAGCCAGATGAGATGATGGGGGTAGCACCTGTCACGCAAGCCCATCCACAATTGTAAGCGCCTTGCTAGCAAGCTTCAGCGACTGAATCAGCTGTTGCAAAGGATACAGTTTTTTGAGAATTTTTCCTCATATTTATTTATCATTGATGTAGCACTTAATCTTAGGCAGTGTATTTAGATTGTTAATACCAGAAAGAAGCAGCGAGTCTAGTTTCGGAAGTAAAGTAGAAAATGCTTTTCATTGTATTTATTGCATTATCATTTCTCATATGTCTCATTACTCATGTAGTACTGCATTATTCTGGTATTGTTTTTCATATTGAATTTGATTCTGCGGGTTGGTCTGAATAGCAAGAGATTCCAAACCTGGACATTCATTCTATACATTTTATTCCCTGACTCATTAATGACTCATGCATTATCCTTGTAATGCTCTGACGTCATAACTTATACGGTACCTGCCTGTAAATACTTCAAAATAATAATGCATAAGTTTTCCGTTTTTATTTATTCTCATGTTTCATGTCATTATACTTAAACATCAAGTACCAACGTATTTCCTGTTTCGTTTTTCCAATGGAGAACTGCTTTCTGTCTCTGGAAAAGGTATAAAAAATCTTAAATGGATACTTCAAAGTTTGCTTTTTCCTTCACGTATCAAAAGTTGATAGACGAGATATATATTCTCACTGTGTAGACACAATGGGTAGTATTCAGGAACAGTTGCTTTTCCATAATAATTGCAGATAAATAAAAGTGACGGAACCACTAAAGTGCTTCTGCTGTCAGTTTGAGTTACCTTTTTTTTTTTTTTTTTTTGCTAAGGCCCTTTCTGGCGACAAACGTTTTACTTAGGCATTCAACTATTATTATTATTATTATTATTATTATTATTATTATTATTATTATTATTATTATTATTATTATTAGAGCCAAGAAAAACCCTAGTCGTGCCAAAGCAAATGCCAAATCCCCAACTGCGCCAATATGGAAAACAGCAAATACAGAAGAGGAGCTGAGAAGTAATGGATAAACAATGGAGAGAAATAACAGATATAAAAAATATAAAAAAGTTATTTAATAAAAAAGTAGATTTTTAAACGCTCTTTTATTAAAATGCACTAAAAAATAAAAAGAAAATTTTTGAGACACACCGATTTTTGTAATAATAGTAGTGTCTATGAAAATAGAAGAGCGGGCGTTAAATATGAAGGAAATGCTACAAGAAATAAAAAATGTACTTCTTTTCTTGTAGCATTTCCTTCCATGTTTGGTGCGCATGCTTCTGCTTTTGTAGACATGATTAATTGTAAAAAATCCTTGTCTCAAAAAATTATTTTTTACTTTTTTTTTTTTTTTTTTTATCCCTTTTAGTTTTGACAGCAATAGTAACAGATTTATGCTTGTAGCTAACGATATTGAACGTGATATCCTGTCAAGCCAAGGAAGGTTTGAAAAATCCATGGAGTTATTCACTTCATACAAATCCCGAGATTCTGGGAGAGGTCCTTGTAGGGTCACTAGAGGTCACTGCTGACCTACTGATCATGTATGATTGCATTGTCACCGGATTATAACAATGCAAAATGTCAAGTCCATCGGACGAAGGGAACAGGTCGAAAATTGAGTTACAAGATTTGACCCAGACAGACAGACAGACAGACAGACAGACAGACAGACAGACAGACAGACAGACAGACAGACAGACAGACAGACAGACAGACACAGAAGTTAAATAAAAGCATGTAAAAAACGAAATAAAGAGGAAATAATAGATAAATAAAGAAGCAAAGTAAATTAGACAAATAACAAATGAACTACAAAGTGAGACTCATGTCGGCCTGCTCAACAAAAAATGTAGGCTAAATTTGTACTTGTGAAGTTGTGAAGGGAATCAATTAGCAATTAGGAACTTGGTGAGAGAGCTGGTAATTTCTCTCTCTCTCTCTCTCTCTCTCTCTCTCTCTCTCTCTCTCTCTCTCTCTCTCTCTCTCTCTCTCTCTGCACCCTTTTAGCGTCAAGGGGTAAATTGAATGTTAAGCCAATGGCTTTTATGACCCTTGGGGGCGCCATTACACTCATCTAAATAGAAGTGGAGAGTAAAACTTAATTAGAAGGAAAACTCAGAAATTCCGGTCTGCTCTTTAGCGCTCCACGGTCGATGACAAGCGTCGTTCACATCCAAATTTGATGGAGCCAAAATAAACTTAACTGGAAAATAATTGATTAAGTGTTCTTACAATCTCGTGCATTTGCCCATCAACAGAATTAGAAGACATCATGATTCTGGCCGCGTGAATGTTTACGTTTTAACGAAATTCGTCTGGAAAGAATTTGTGGTAGTCAGGATAAGCGACCTCATTCACAGATCAGCCTTTTTCTGGAAATTAGGTTTTGCGTTTTGGGAGAAGTGTTGAATGATCTGAGCAGCCAATTTATGATTACAGAATTGAAAAGGACAAATCAAACTCTTTGTTCCAGCGGAGCAGTTTTTGGAACCGGAACAATTATTATACTGATGATCCCGTAGTGCCCTAAGTACACTTCACGCGGTGCACCGTAAGCATTACTTAAGCTTCTTTGCAGTGTTCCTTTCGGCGCCCAGATGCAACCCCTTTCATTCCTATTACTGGAACTCCGTTCATATTCTTTTTCTTCCGTGTAATTTCCACCCTCTAACAATTGTTTCATAGTGCAACTGCGAGGTCTTCCTCCTGTTACAAATTTAAAGCCGTTATATTCAAGTTCCCTTTCAGCGCTGAATAACTTCATAGGTTCCAGCGCGTGGCCTTTTGCCAACATTTTATGTTCCATTCCGTTCCATTATACGGACGATGAGCTCGGTAGAGTTGTGGCCTTGCGCTCGCTAGGCCCGAGTTCGACTCTCCGACCGGCCAATGAGGAATTTATTTAGAGGAATTTATTTCTGGTGATAGAAATTCATTTCTCGCTATAATGCGGTTCGGATTCCACAATAAGCTGTAGGTCCCGTTGCTAAGTAACCAATTGGTTCTTAGCCACGTTAAATAAGTCTAATCCTTCGGGCCAGCCCTAGGAGAGCTGTTAATCAGCTCAGTGGTCTGGTAAAACTAAGGTATACTTAACTTTTTTTTATACTGGCGATAATGAATATTATGTATTGGTTGGTTCGACCTGATTTGTTTCCTGTTTCATTCATTGTCGAAGGAAGGCTAAATGTAAAAACAAAACATATGGAAGGAGACTTCGTAATTAAATAAATACGGAGAACTGTTTATGATAGACAGGTATTGGAGAAACGGGTCAGTTCAGATCGCATCTCGTCCAAGGAACAAAGATTATTAATTATCTTCCAAAATATGTTGCGCGAAAGAATTATTTATTGAACCAGGCTTCAGACTCCTGGAACATGTTCCTGTTATTGCTCTTCATTACTCCAGAGTCAGACACTTCAGTCTTCAGTCAGAAATATACAATCTGATCTGCTTCAGGTTTCATAAACATGTTAAGATAGATTTGATCAGTACAAAAAGAATTGTAATATTGATATTGAAGGTCTGTTGATGCTCGACCCGTCTTGGCGACGTTTTCAGTGGCACGTCATCATCACGACCTCTTCCGGTGACGTCGCAAAAGCCTCATATTTTCGGTGTTTTGTTGTTTCCTGACGAAGTTTTGTGACGTCCGAACAGATCCTTAGCCTTTTACTTTACCACCAATTCCTCTCCCTGTCTTCAGTCTTGCTATCCAACCTCTCTAACTGTGCTTCTTAGTGCAGGAGTTGGCGTTTCTCCCAGTTCCACCTTAAGATCCTTTTACTTCCATTTCTTATTGGATCTCTTTTATCTTGCTGTGAACCACCCACCTCTCTCTTCATTGTCTCAAGGAAAGAATGGCTGAAAACGCCACAATTTCATAAATGGAAACAAACAATCTTTTTGTGATGTTTAGACAGTTAACGTAGTGGAAAAGATTGAATGGTGAAGGGTACTTTTTATAAGTATCAACCCAGTCACCCCTTGGACTACTTAGTGTCCACGTGTGGATATAAACATAAGTTTCCTCTTCTTCTTCCTTTGCACACCACAAAGTCAAATGCAAAGGCATATGCTTGGTGACATTCATGATGAGGGAATTAGTGAGCGGTGCAGAATTCACTTTCCCGCTTTTTAACAAATATTGTTTTCACTCTGAAGTAATTCTAATGAATTCCTTCTTTTAAGTGGCACGTGACCACCTGATAATAGTATGAATGAAAGAGAGGATGAGATTTTTTCTATGCATAAATTTCCTCTTTCATTAAAGGTAAATCTCTTAATGACAGTCAGGTAATGATAATACGTTTTCTAATTAAATATCTTATAATTATGCTTATAAAGATTTCAGTTACTCATGATTTAAACTTCCCTGTGTAATTAACGTAGATGTAGTCTGGAATTTAGATAGCTGAAAAAAAAAAAAAAAAATATATATATATATATATATATATATATATATATATATATATTAATTCAAATAACGAAACACTCTGTCTCCTCCCACTCACCTCCTCTCTCTCTCTCTCTCTCTCTCTCTCTCTCTCTCTCTCTCTCTCTCTCTCTCTCTCTCTCTCTCTCTTCACACGTCGCCCTTGTAATGTGACGGAACAGATGCCGTACGAAACAGCATTTTGTAATAATTTCATTCTGTAATCTACTGTCCAACAAAGAAGAGTCCCGCAGACAATATCGAGGAAACATCAGCAACAGAAAGAAGGGAGAATGATGAAGAGAAAAGATCAATTTTTTTTTTTTGTAAAAGAAAACTATTTTGACGGATATGTCTGTCCATCCGCACTTTTTCTGTCCAACCTCAGATCTTAAAAACTACTGAGGCTAGAGGGCTGCAAATTGGTATGTTGATCATCCACCCTCCAATCATCAAACATACCAAATTGCAGCCCTCTTGCCTCAGTAGTTTTGATTTTATTTAAGGTTAAGGTTTCGTGCGTCTGGCAGCGCTTTCCGGAGGCGTGCGACGCATCCTCATTTCACTGCATCTGGGGAGTAAGTGAGGGTTGCGAACTTGCGACTTGCGAGGTCGTAGTTCATAGTTTTATAGAGCATTATACGTTATACAAAAAACTCGATTGCGCCGAAGTTTCTTCGGCGCATTTTTTACTTGTTTTAGTCTTGATGTCGATCCTGTGTATTCTCTTTCTCTGACTTATTCCCTTCTCTCTGGACGTTGGTCATTCGATAGTCTTCGTATTCAGTTGTTTTGTGTAATTTATTCGTTCTTTATTTTTTGTTGGGGATCTTGAGCATATTAAGTGGACAATAACTTTTAAAACTCTTCCAGAAAATGTATGAGATGTTCAATTGATTTAAGAATCTCTTGATTCTTTATGAGAAAAATGCTTGAAACGATGATTCTGAATTTTTACGAACAACTGCCAATTTAAAGACTGAAAAAGGGAAGGTAAAAGATAAATTTGTTCTTTAGTGTAGTCACAGGAACAAATGTAATTATTATTATTATTATTATTATTATTATTATTATTATTATTATTATTATTATTATTATTATTATTATTATTATTATTATTATTTTTCCAATATTTCCCATCCTCATCACTGTTACACTTAATGGCGTGAAATTGCACTTCAAGATGATATACAAACTATTTATTGCTCCTAAAGTTGAGTTGTTTACATGATCTTGTCTTCTATCATGTTGTTGCATCTGAGACAGTCTCATTTTTCATCACAAAACTCTTCATTTCTTCTTCTCGGAACATAAGAGATTTCATTCCCTGTTGCTGGTGTCCCTGCCCCTGTGCTCCCTTCTCTGCTCTTTCCTCCTCCACGCCTTCACCCCTGGGCAAGGGCTGAGGCACATGGAGGATGTGGGTAAAAATGGGCCCCTGGCTCATCTTTCGTCCACATCAGCCCATCCGCTCTTCTCAGGTCGTTCTTGTCACTTCATTTCCTTATCAGACTCCTTACATTTACAGCCTTATTTTAACATCTTCATTTCTGACCTAAACTCACATACACACACAAGCACACACACATATATGTATATTTATGTGTGTGTGCGTGTGTGTAAATATACGCTTGTATGTAACTATACTGCATGCACATTAAATACATATGCATTTATGCAATCATGCACACCAACAATTTCATATAATGTACAAATATGTTTTTAAATACATGTGTAAACACAGAACTTCGTGTTGAAATCGATTTTCATAATTTGAGAGAGAGAGAGAGAGAGAGAGAGAGAGAGAGAGAGAGAGAGAGAGAGAGAATAAATATGGAAGTAATATTACTATTAGTATCGTTTTCTGTCTTTGTCTCACAAAAACTTATTTTTAAAAACTGTTAAAAACGAAAATATGAAACAGACGAAATATGTCGATCTGTGCTCGATATGATATTTATTTTGATCTCTCTCTCTCTCTCTCTCTCTCTCTCTCTCTCTCTCTCTCTCTCTCTCTCTCTCTCTCTCTCTAATATTAGTGTCCATTAAGAACGACCAAACGCGTGAAACGAGGTCATGTGATCCATAGTTAACATTTCGGCCCGACGAGAGAGCAAAATGAGCGGTTCTTAATATAGTTTTCCCTTCCCACTTCTTCTGTGACGGCAATGTGGCCTCAGTTGCCCACAGGCAATGTGGCCAGAATTGCCCACAGGCAAAACCCACGAAGAGCACTTTATGATCTGAATCCATTTCCGATATTACACGCTCATCCAGAAGTGCAGGAACATGCAAGAGTTCGTCTCTATTTTATCATTTCTTTCCTTTTTTTTACACTTTCTTTACGGCTCGAAATAATCCAGAATTGATGATGGCAACAAGATACGATAACTCTTCCCTTCTCTGCGAAAGCCACCACAAACCTTCTCTTGTACCAGCCCTTCGGTGGAGCTGCGGACTGTCACTCGATGGGCCGGAGTTCAATTCCCCCGGCCGTCTGATGAAGAGTTAGGAGGAATTATTTCTGGTGATAAATCTACTTTCTCGCTATAATGTGGTCAGATTTCACAATGCCGGTGGTCCCGTTGCTAAGTAACCAATTGGTTCGTAGCCACGTAAAATAAGCTCAATATATCCTTTGGGGCCAGCTCCCTTCAGAGAGCCGTTAATCAGCCTACAGTGTCTGGTAAAACTAGTGTATACTTAACTTTTCTTCTTGTACTGAAGGGCACCGTCAGTAAACTGAGGTTATTTCACCCCGCCCTTCATGCTTGCATTCTTCAAAATGTCCAGCTTCACTTCCACAGATTAAAATCTTAAAGGGGCGAAGGTCCTTTGCCTTAGAAATAACAGGCTCAGTCTACAACAACAGTGACAAACATTGACCTTCGCCAGCTGCCAACTGCAGTCCATATGTAACTCGCAGGTGATAAACAGAAACCTTCCTCCATTTTCCCTGAGGAAGGACAAAAGAGGAACTTGCTGCTGGAAGAGTCTTCATTTGACTATGTTGGGAGAAGCAATCAACAGGACTCCCACTTCAAATTTCTTGAAAACAAATCAGTTACCATTTGCGATGCTCTTTCTTCCCATACGGAAAAATAGAATCCTTTAAGATTCTTCTTCTTCTTCTTCTTTCATGGACAGACTTTATGGAAGGGAAGGGTAGGTGGGAGTCACTCCTTTCCTTTCCTTTTCTCCTCCTGAGATTTTATGGCCAAACTTTCAATGAACCCATTGAATATCTCAACTGTTATGGGATTTCATTTTTTTTTAGGAAAATATTTTCTGATTTAGTGAGTAATATATTCTTTCGTTGGGGCTTTTAACGGCCTATTATCCAAAGCCGACAACCCTCCCCCCGCCCCGGATAAAAGAGAGAGAGAGAGAGAGAGAGAGAGAGAGAGAGAGAGAGAGAGAGAGAGAGAGATCTAGCAGACGCTTTCCATTAAACCATGTAATGAACAGGAGTAGACCTAATCCACAGAACATAGAGTAATGCTGTACTTTGTTTATGGGAATGATTCTTAAAAATTTTAAAAGGAATATAATATACCTGTTGCTGATTTTAATTTAAGCATTTGCAGTGAATCTGAAACTTTCATATTTCAAACACTAATAACTAAACAGGAAATGGAACACAATATAAGCACATTCGTGGTGGAGTAATATAACACTCATGCATCCCTCTGATTTCTGCCGGGCTACTGAACTATCCCCATTCGTTCTCTGCTCAATAGCATGTATGTGTTG
>NC_089766.1:39483261-39490761 GCF_040412425.1 Macrobrachium rosenbergii
CGCCCCCCTCCTCCCTCCCCACCCGCCTCCTTGGTCCCCTCCCCCAAGCCCCATGCGTTCTTTCAATCATTAGAATGACAAGAAAAGTATTGGCATTTACAAGGAGGTCTCCGAGTCCTCTTTTTTTCTCTCTCTGCACATTGTTCTTTTTCACTCTTCTCATTCTGTCTCTGCATTTCACCCTCAAACAAACGGAGCTTGTCTTCTCAATGTTCTTCTTTAGTCAAAGAATCATTTACCACAAACAATAGCAACAGTAATTACATCCACCCTGACCAAATGGTGCTGGTGAAACGAACAAGATAGTGGTTTTGGGGAAATTGAGAATACTGCTATTTCTTTCAGTGCTTTTACAATACTTCCTTACCCTAAGAATTTCATCGCATCGTAGGCTTTCTAAACGCACTTGCTTTTACATTTAGCGTTTTGTTAATCAAACAGTATTTTACAACAAGGCTGAGGATCATGTTCAGCATAAAACACTTTTGCATAGTAGTTTCTGAGAGGTGGTCAAAGAGAAGAATTCAAGCACTATAGAGAAGAAATTGTATCGACGGGGAATAACAGCGAACTAGCGGCCACCACGGGGAAACCTCACCCCACTTCAAGATGTCATCGGAATCACCTTATTATCGGTCATTAGTTTGCAAGGTCGACTGTATAAGTGTACAGCTGATCGAACCTTCTACTGAATAAGTTTTATTGTAATTCGTTAATTGCTGCAGCGTGTAATCATGTTTGTGATGTTAAAAAAAGGAACATCAGGAAAACCTGTCGAATTTGCAAAGTCAGAATGGTTTCTATAGCATGAAAGCTTAAACACCGGTGTTGCCACCATTTTTACTTTTGGGTAATCTGATGAAGGAATGTGAACATGGCCAAGCAGATTTCCCCCCTGAAACCTACGTTAGCGGTGATGACCTTCGATGGTGACGAAGACACTGGAAATAATAACTAGAATTAACAGAATCATAATAGAGTGGGTTATATGTGTCTTAGGCTCATACTGAGGTGCTGAGGCCTAGGGTCGGAGGTAACTTTGAAAGATCTGAGACAAGGAAGAAGCATTTAATGGTGTTGCCACAACAACAAGGAGTGGAAATGGAAGTGATGACAGCAGCCAGGCGAAGATAATGAGATAGGAGCTGTTGACAACTTTTCCAGCTGTTGGTGAGTGTTCACTTTCAGTACCTATTTTACGAAGCGCGTTTTTCATGGGTTTCTTTGTGTGTTTATGTTAGCCGTTTACTATTATTCTTGTTTTAATGTCCAAAACACAGTAGTATTTAACAATCATTGTAGTAGGGCAACGGTAATAATTTCAGATGCATTTTCTGGATGATTTACTTTTTTCAGTACGTCAGTATTAGTTACGTGCTTTATCACCCACACCGCCATTACTTCTGTGGTGATCGTGAACATTAACGAAACACTTGAACCTCCTTAACAAATTTTTATTATTCTGGAATAAGTAGAACTATATAGTAGCTCCGCGTCGGCGACTGCCTTCTAACTTAACTTTTTCTACAGTTTTTTTATTGCTAATTACGAATTTACCTTTCATTTTTGGCGCTCGAGTGTAATTAACCTATAATTAACCCCTGAAGTCCATCCAGCAAGGTTTCCATACGCGATCTCTCACAAGCAAGGTGAGCATATCCCGTCCGGCGAGTGCAATAACTTGTTAATGTATACCTCTCTCTCGCCAGTACTAAACACGGCGAAGGGGCATACCATTTGGCCGACAACAAACAGATGCACCGCCAGTATCAGAACCCCTAAAAGTGTAGAAAAAAACCAGTTGAAAAGGTAAAAACAGGAGCGGAGCTAATGTATAGAATTACCCTGGAATATAGTCCAGTGATGCTATACAGCAAATTTAACCGTCGATTTAACTCGGTTTTAAATGCGAGCAGCCTAGCCTGGTAGCCTCAGTGACAGTTCTGAAACTGTATATAACCGCCATTCATCCGTAGAATAGTTTTAGTGCGCATGCCCAGAGAGTTGTAGAGTTGCTCTTTCTGATGAAATGAAATTCATCCTGGGCAGAAAAACCAAAAGGGAGTTGGAGATTTAAAGGTGCTACTTCGGCTTGTTATCTACAAGGAAAAACTATCAGCACCATTCAGTATTTCAAATCACCGTATGGTAAATGTATAGTAGACGGCCATTATCGGGGATATTGTTTATTTATTTGTCGACCACACAATATAGAAATGGGCGTATATAATACTCTGATCCCGAGGGGCTAGTACTAAACACGGCGTCCCAAGGAGCTTCCACCATGTTTAGTACTAGCACGTCGGAGGTGAACGTGAAAACTTGAACAAGGGGCAGTCAATCCTTCGAATGATATCTCCATAGTAAAATATAACATATTCAGTATATCATAGAGAATTGTAATTAAAATATATACAAATTCTCTATTATATTCTAGCGATAAGCGGTGTAGATCGCATTCCAAAGTAGATTCATGACACGTAGAGAACAACCAAAGTAGCACCGATTTGAATTAGTTAAAAACTCTGGACTCTTCTCGGTAAAATTTATCTGAGTAGGTTGGAGCCTGTCGGACGGTGGACGTTCAGGGCCGGGTGTTAATGGTTCTTCATTCATTATTTTGGGTTTTTTTTCGACATATTTTCTAAGTAGGTTTAGAAGGAACGACGAATGTTCGGTTGTGATGTTTACAAATATATCATTTTAGCTTGCATGTTTTCACGTCCTAGCTGGTGGTTCATTAGTATGAAAAAATAAGCGAGAAAGAACTGGAAGGATTTCATATGCCAACAATGATAATATGAGTATGGGTGTAGCTAAGACGCGATTTCTGGTTGGTTGCTTTTAAGGCAAATGATCTTAAAATAGACCAAAGGTTTGAATTTTGTCTGTCTGTTGTAATTTTGATTAAAGGGGCAAAGTGACATTACTTTGCAAGAGTGAGCTTGTGATAAGGATTAATACAGCAATTTGTCCTCTGAATGACGAGATAAAACTGGAATGTTCTTGGATCGAGTCTTGAAGAGAAGTGAAAATAAAGTTTTTCACACACATGTGAAAGCTTTACTCCATCCTAAGAAGTTTAATTGATTTTATTGTGTGGGTTACTTCTCCAATATTGACGAGAGAATAAGGAAATTGTCGCCAAATCATTTATTTAATTTTTTTATCAACATAGCCTATAGCTGAACGCGTACTATTTTATCTCACTTCTCAATGTGCCACGTGTCATTTGTCATTTCCCAATTTGCTTTTTTGTGGCATTCAGGTAAATATAATTGTCTACCTGAAGGCGTTATCCAGCTACAATGTATATGTGTGTTTATATATATATATATATATATATATATATATATATATATATATATATATATGTGTATATATATATATATATGTGTGTGTATATATATATATATATAGTATATATATATATATATATATATATATATATATATATATATATATATATATATATATATATATATATATGTGTGTGTGTGTGTATATATATATATATATATATATATATATATATATATATATATATATATATATATATATATATATATATATATATATATATATATATATATGTATATAAACACACACATATACATATACACATACTTACTTTTCCAGTTCGAGATGATGGTTTGAAGACGTGTTAAACTTCCAGTTTCACCAAGAATCTTTGGATGAAGCTACTTGCACTCTTTGTTACCCCACAAATGTTCAAGGGTTTTGGTATTTCCTGGTGGTCACCCTTTCTAATATTGGCCCTTCCATGCCTTGTCTGACTTTGCTGATTGAACAAGTACATATTCATCTTAGTGGACTGAATAAATAACAACATAGTCTTAGTTACAAAACGCGCTCACGGCTTACGAGTGTCATGCGATCCCCAAGCCGAGGCCAGAGCGACGGATTGAGTGGAGGTTACTCGTGCACACCTACCGCTGTTGCCGGACGCGGAGCCTGAGGGTTGAAAGGAGCGGGTGGGCGGCGGGGTTCAGGTCACAATAGACAAGCAAAATACATTTCGAGGCATGGCAAATTTTTCTCTCTCAGTATTGATGGTATAATTACAGGCTCAACACTTCACTACGCTACTTAACTTATGTTTCCTTCGAAAAGGGCGTGCCTTGTCCCTTAGCTTAATTATTTTCTTTATGAGTAGAGGGATCCGTGTCAAAGGTCATAAGATGGAAGTGTCAAGTTGTGAGATAATGATATGAGTCACGAATCAAGCGTGGAAAGGTTGATACTTTCATGAGGCACAGTTGACAGTACAATTACCTACACAAAACTTCTGTGAGTACTGACCTGTGACAAATCTAAGTCTCACTCGGATGATTTCTTTGCTGGAATTTTCGGGGTGGTTCTATCTTTGAACAGAATACCAGGGAAAAATGTCATTGGTCACCAGAAATAGATACCTGGTCATGACAAACTTGTTAATCAGATAGCCCATTCGGGTCTCTCCGCCTACCTCAGTTACCAGACCATTTGGAGCTAAATTTTTACGCAATGAAAGTTTCGTTACTTTCTCGTAGGATTCATTTAGAATGGTTTTCTCTTACTTTTATAAACAGAATTTTCCAATTGAAGGGAAGGGTTCTTGCTCATTCCAACGCAGATCACTCACACATATGTATATAGCCTATATTTTTACTTATATATTATATTATATATAATATACGATGAGAGATATATATATATATATATATATATATATATAAGCATATATATATATATATATATATATATATATATATATATATATATTAATCAATACATACACAATTGTTCTGTGCGCTAGTAGAATTACTAAAACGACCTCATTCAAACTGGATGGTATCTAATGGGAGTTTTTAGTATTCAAAAGTTACAAGCTTTCTTGGACAAACAGTCCATTATCAAGTATCCGCACAATGAGCAAACGCATAGTCCGGCTGTATTTATATCTGTGTGCTGGGTACTTTTAATCCTATAATCGCCTAGCTCTTCCTGTGTGACCTCCACCCTCTCTTGACCTTGGTCTTTCTCTGATCCCTGGTTCCAGATGTCCGTTTCTTCGTGCGTTCTCTTTGCGTTTTTCTGCTTCTGTTACCGTGGAGCATACGATTTTTCTAGATATGCTGTCTTCAAAGCCGTTTCCGGTGTTCCCTGCCATCTTGTTGTTGGCGCAAGTTATGAAGGCGTTCTCTACAACCAGTCTAGATGTTTTGTTAGTGTTCCTGTACAGAAAACTCATATTTTCTCCCAGTCTATTCTGTGATCATTTTCCTAACAGTGCTTCTGGCAACTGCCGACGTCTGATTATACGCCTTATGTTCTGCAGATGTTGTTTGTCATTTACATGAGATTTGGGCTGCCTTCGCCATATAGTACCCTTCTCTTCACAGTCTAGACACGCCGCCAGTTGAACCTGTGTGTTGATGATTTCTATCTTATTCACTCAGAAGGGCAAAAATGGGGCGCCTTTAATCTTTTAACCCTTGTTTTTAAGTCGATAGACAGATGGTCTATCGATCGGCCACTGGCAGTAAATGAACAACCAACAACAACAAAGGAGGGGAGGTAATTTGCTAGTTGAATTCTTGCTAATCATAATAATATAATATATATATATATATATATATATATATATATATATATATATATGTGTGTGTGTATATATATATATATATATATATATATATATATATATATATATATATATATATATATATATATATATATATATATATATATATATATATATATATATATATATATATATATATATATATATATATATATATATATATATATATATATATATATATATATATATATATATATATATATAAATATATATTTATATATTTATATATTTATATGGTGAACAGTAATAATGGCACAGGCAAAATAACAGGCAAAAATGGCACAGGGGGTAAAAATATATATTGATTCATTTACAATGTTTCGCCGTGTTTATTACTAACCCTCAGGTATCAAATGTCCCCAAGGGCATCTAATGCCCGAGAGGTTAGTACTAGACAAAGTGAAACATTTGATCCCAAGGGGCTAGTAATGAATACGGCAAAACGTTGTAGATGAATCAATATATTTTTTTTTTTCCCTTGTGCCACTTTTTCTATTTTTTCACTTGTGCCACTTTTGCCTGTGCTCTTATTACCCTAAATTCATAATATATATATATATATATATATATATATATATATATATATATATATATATATATATATATATATATATATATATATATATATATATATATATATATATATATATATATATATATATATATATATATATATATATATATATGAATTTAGGTTTAAGAGCACAGGCAAAATGGCACAAGTGAAAAAAAAATAGAAAAAGTGGCACAAGGAAAAAAATATATTGATTCATCTACAACGTTTTGCCATTTTATTACTACCCTTGGGATCAAATGTTTCACTTTGTCTAGTACTATATATATATATATATATATATATATATATATATATATATATATATATATATATATATATATATATATATATATATATATATATATAAGGCGTCCACTGGAATAACCAGGTTTGGCCACATTTTAAAAAAGCGAGAAAATCGTGTTCAAAGTTTTAAAACTTAGAAAATGCCATAGCAACATTATTATTTTGTTTCTCAGAAAAATATTTATATGAAAAATTGTTGCAACTTTACTGTACTTGAACGCTAGGTAGTAAGAAAAATTAGACTTTACAACTTTTGCTACTAGAAGCTAGAAAGTAGCAATAACTGAATGTGCTACGGCATTTTTAAGCATTTGAAACATTTTGAACATGGTTTTTCACCACTTATCTTATATACTCGACAGGTAACTTTCCGATTGAGAGTTTGTTGGTTGGTAATAGTAAATTGGTTTAAGTAGCCCAGATACAATTTTTGGAATGTTCATTAGCTACTAGAAGTGCCTTATGACACCAACAAGTAGCAAATTCAGATATTAATTTACTTTTGTGAATTTGTGCATAAAAGGAGCCCCAAACTCAAAAAATGTAATGTTATAACGTTTTAGATGCATTTCCTTCCCAGAGAGTTAATGTGGTAAGAATTTTCTACTACTTGCTACTAGTAGCAAGTAGTAAGAAATTGGCAAGAAGATTGTTATTCAAAAAATTCAGTTAAAACAATTTGTACAGGTACAAAAAACAACATAGTATAATAATACATGCTCAGTTTGGGTGTTTGTGTATGACTGCTACTTGCTACTTGTTCCTACTAGTAGGCATTAATAGCACAAAACGAGTCCAAGTCGTCAAAACAACAAAAACTCATAATGAATATCAGGTAAGTGCATCAATTTTCCTTAATACTAACAGTAAGTGTTTGTTAGTAGTGTTTTTGTTACTAGTAGCTCCTACTAGTAGGTAGCAGGTATCACTAATAATAATTCCAAGTTGGAGATAATTCAACACTACTAGTCACACGTAAGTTAAAATTGTC
>NC_089766.1:39495761-39530761 GCF_040412425.1 Macrobrachium rosenbergii
ATATCATCCAATATTTGTATCATTTAAAGTGAGATTAATAATTTGAATAATATCAGAAAATATACTATATTCCTATTTTTCACTTCTTGCAGATGAACATGGCAAAGTACCAACAAGGTTACAGAAGAGAATGGGAGAGTAATGCTTTGCTGAAATCATGGATCCAGAAAGTGCCTAACGATGGTCAAATGGTTTATTGCCGTTACTGCCGATCCAATGTAAGAGCTCATTATTCAGACTTAGTGGATCATTCAAAAACCAAGAAACATAAACTGAGAGTTTCCTGGCATATTCAGTCTTCAGATATAACCAGCTATGTGATTTCTAAAAACTGTAAAACTTCGACTTTGAAGAGGGCTGAATTAATATTCAGTATTCACATGGCGATCCATTCTCCCATTTCCTTAATTGAACACTTACTTCCTGTGTGTGCTAGTGCATTTAACGATTCTGACATTGCAAAAGGTGTTGAAATGGTTTCTACCAAATGTACTGAATCGATAACTAAGGTGCTGGTGCCTGTTTTCACGAGAAGTTGCTTCTTGACATGAAGGATAAGAAATGTAGTATTTTAGTTGACGAGTCTATGGATCTGAGTTCAACAAAACATTTGTGTATTGTTGTGAGGTACTTTTCAGAATCTCAGAAAGACATCGCATCAAAGATGTTGGCTCTACTTAAGGTTGAAGATGCCACTGCTATTGGGATGTACAGTGTTATCAAGGATTTTTTCATAAGAATAATCTTAAGTTGGAGAATTGCATTGGGATTGGTTCTGATGGCGCAAACGTTATGGTAGGAAAGTATCAAGCAGTTTATCAACTTTTAAGGAGTTTCCATATCTGAAGTTAGTTGAATGTGTTTGCCATTCTCTTCATTTAGCATGTTCCAAGGCTGTGGCCTCTCTTCCGAGAAATATAGATTATTTGATAATGGAATCTCATGAGTGGTTTAGTAGCTCTCCAGAAAGACAGGAAACTTAATTTATACTGCACCATGAATGACAAAATGCCAGTCAAAATTCCTGGGCTATCTGATACTCGGTGGCTAAGCAGGTACAATGCAGTAGTCAAAATCCTAGATCCATGGGAAGAATTGAAATTGCATTTTCAGTTGGCTGCTGGAAGAGAGCGTTGTTATCAAGCAGAAATGCTTTCAAATTTGTACAGTGATAAGGTCAATCTTTTGTATCTTAAGTTTTTGATGCTTGTTCTAGAATCTTTCCTTCACTTGAATCTCCAATTTCAGGCAGCCAGTCCAGACCCTGGAAAATTGCATGCTGAATTAGTTAATTTCCAGTTAAAACTAATGAGAAAAATTGTCAATCCCAATAAATTAGACCGCAATCCATTTCGTTGTGATTGGCAAAATAATCTCATGCATACTGATACTTGCAGTTTTGGTGTTGCATTTGCTCATGGAGAATCTTGTTCTTCACTCTGTACAGAAGTAAAATTGGAAAGCGAGAGAGATGTAAGTTATTTTACAGAGGGCAATAGAGTAAAATCACAGAAAACAAGATGTCTGTACAAATTTCAAAAGGCATAATTCTTTCTAGCAAGTCGGTTACTTGTCTTTCTAATATGGTTAAAGATGTTTTTAATGTAGATAAGATCATGACGCAAAAGTTGAATCAAGACTGCCTAGAGCATCTGTTCGGTTGCATAAGGCAAATGAAGGGCACATACGATCACCCTAATGCTGTTGAGTTTAAGTTTAGGCTTAGGTCATTGATTCTAGGAAAAGATGTAAAAATAATTAGTGAAAAAACAAACATCATTGCAAAGAGAAATAATTGTGATATGATAACAAGTGAGTCTGCATGCAATTCAAAGTACAGTGAAGATAGAGAATTGGCATTAGAAATATAATTGACCAGCTCATTATTTAAAGATTCAGATTTTGAATGCCCCACAGAAGATATAAACAATCAGATTCTGGATAAAGAAAACGAAAAGACGGCTGCCACTGTAATTGAAGATGAAGCTCTAAGTATATAGGTGGTTATATTGTCAAAAAGTTATCGACAAAATATCCACAATTAGGAAAAAAGATGAAAGAGTGTAAAAATGCACGTGAATCGTGGATTGGGATGGTAAACAGAGGTGAGCTGCATATGCCATCAGAGGAATTTTTTCTTCTCAATTAATTGTCCCACGAGAAGTCTTCAACACAATTCAGGTTCATCACTTTTAGAAGGAAAGCAGGCAGAAAAACTCTTGTTGCTGAATTGCAACGATCAGGAGTAAAGGTCCCTGAAGAGATTATTGAATTATTTTAGACTAAGACGCTTCAATAATGTTATTAAAATGAAGAAGAGAAAGACAAAAATTGACAATGATCGGCGAGATGTAAGAAAAAATTAAAGTTAAATATTTAGATGTGTGTGTAAATACTTTATACATTTTAAGACCTTCAATCAAGGAATCGTTGTAGAATAAATGAAGGTTATTTCTTTTAGTATTCAAGTGTGTAGAAATTTTCATTAATAAAAGTTACAACTACAACCGTGTTTCCTTCAATACTCGCTTCTCAATTCGCACTGCTGTACTAAGGCTACAGTAATATTATTTTATCAACAAAATTATTTGGGCATTCTCGGAATTTCCTGATAACGGAAGTATCAGATTAAGTAGTCAAGAGCAAGAATTACTCAAAGGAAATAACAATAATGCCTTAATGTACAAGGTCATTGGCCCACCAGTGAATCACCAGTTGTGGCCAGCGCGACGTCAGTGAGAGAGAGAGAGAGAGAGAGAGAGAGAGAGAGAGAGAGAGAGAGAGAGAGAGAGAGAGAGAGGAGGGAAGGTGGCACTAAGTTCTGTCCGTCTGACCTCTTCGTATTGGCCTTGGGGCACCTTTCAAACCTTCATGCTCCCAATTCCCCTTCCAGCGCTGAATGACCTAAATTTTATATTCCATCGATTCCATTCTTGGAGGCACCAGAAGATTTGAGCGAGGACAATGAGAAAGTGGCTGGAGGGTTTGAAGATGATATTATTTCTGGAAGTGGGAAGCAAGGGGAAGACTCGACTGACGGAATTTCACAGAGGCCTAAATTCCGTATTCCTGTCAGTGAACCTAACGTGGTGCACTGTAGGCGTTAAAAAGAAGTTCTTTGCAGCGTCCCTTCGGCCCTAGCTGCAACCTCTATCATTCCTTTACTGTACCTCCGTTCATATTCTCTTTCTTCGAAATGACTTTCCCACCCCCCTAACAATTGTTTCATAGTGCAATTGCGAGGTTTTCCTCCGTTACACCTTTCCAACCACCTTACATTCAGTTTCCCCTTCAGGTCTGAATGGCCTCATAGGTCCCAGTGCTTGGGCTTTGGCCTCAATTCCAAATTCTATTATATTCTCTCCGTCTAAGCAGCATTGCTGCACACTTAGTGGGAGTTGTTCCGAGTACCGCTGTAACTCGTTGCCTCTCTGCCTGCAGTCAGAATAAACTGACAATTGAATCTTAATTACAAGGAAACATTTTTCAAATAAAAGTAAGATTAATATAGTGATCATAAAGTGTAATCGCTATATTAATCTTACTTTTATTTGAAAAGTATATATTGTGAATATTGTAATCATTAACTAATTGCCGTTTTACTTTAATTGTAGTTGATAACGAGTCACGAAGGTTCTCGAAACTTGCCCCAAAAATATGCAATAATGGTCCTTCGAGTTGGCTCGTGTCCGTCCTCATATTATGTAGATAGCGTTCACCTGCTGGATTAACCTTATATTTTATATATATATATATATATATATATATATATATATATATATATATATATATATATATATATATATATATATATATATATATATATATATATATATATATATATATATATATATATATATATATATAATATATATATATGTGCGTGTATTTGTGTGTCTAATTGCAGTAGCCACAATGCCCTCTTAACTTCTCGAATTCTTTGTGCTTTTTTTGGATACGCTTGTCACTAGAAAGCTTTAAGATCCAAGTGCAAGAAACATGAAGAAATTCTGATGTGTTACGAGAAGGTCAGGTCGACAGTGGTACCTCGTTCTGATTAGAGGACCCGGGTTCGTTTCCCGCTACCACACATCAGAATTTCTTAATATGTCTTGCACTTGGATCTTAAGATTTGTAGTGACAAGAGTACCCAAAAACGAGGAACATTTCGAGAAAGTTAGAGGGCATTGTCGCTATCACAATACATATGTATCTGGTAAAAGTGACCAGTGGATTTGTAAAGTCACCACATCGGCGCCAGGATAGTGTTTCGGCGGCGCCATTAATTAAGTCTCCGCTGAGCTTGTTTTCTTTGGTGACTTCCCATTTTTTTCAAGCTCAATTAGTCACGCCTAAAACGTGCCAGGTCACGCATTTTAATCATTTTTACTTTATGGTATTTATACGAATGTCACACATTGTGTATCACATGTTTCTTCATTCACAGGCATCAAGACTGTATCCATATTGTAGCTCTGTATGTTTTGTATTGTAATTTGTACTCGTTCACTGCATATTATTGTTTATTGTTTCGACCTCAGGTCACAGTCAATTCCATTGTCTCTCACGGCCCGGCGTCAGTCGGCCGCATGAATATAAGCTGCCTGGATCTGTAATAAAGTAGCAGTAACTTTTACCTGCTCGTTTCTTTGACACCTTACAGTGGTGACCTATTGAGTATCCCGGAGCCATTAGCGGACTCACACGGCGACTCAGTCTTGGCTCCAGGATTTCTCCAAAACGCTCTTAGCGGCCTAAACACGGCGCTAACCAGCGTTTGAGCGTGCTGACTCGTCGGCGTATCCCCACCAGCGTCACTAGCGGAACCACACGGCGCACGAAAGTGCGTACTGACGCGCAGAGTACCCCACTCCAGTAAGGGGTCAAAGGAGCGAGCATGGACGCCGATATCCTCCTTCATGCAGTTAAACGCGGACCCCGCGGACTCCGAGGTTTACCTACCTCCCATCACAGCCGCGCCCGCCCCCGCATCGAGGCCCTCCCGCAACTCCACACCAGCGCCCCGAACACACGACGGCCGGGCAACACAATCGCGGGGGCCGCCCTCACCGTAAAGCTGCCGCCGTTACGCAGGGGAACCCATCGATGTGGCTGCGCAGGGTGGAGAGCCACTTCAGAATCGCGGACCTCACGGACGAAATCCTACAGGCCGACACAGTGCTCAACGCCCTTCCGGAGGACGTGTACAGAAAACTCATCTCGCGAGTACCCGAAACACACACCCTCACATACAGCACCACAAAAAGTTCCTCTCGAAGCTTGCTCCCTGCCCATCGCCGAGCGGGCCGCCCGTGCTATCGACCTTGCCAATAATCCATGCCACGACCTCAATCCAAGAGACGCTTGGGGCATGGTCGTAGATCTCCTGTCAATACCAGACTTGGGTGGCACAAACAAGCGGCAGGAGATAAGCTTCACGGGAAATCTACCTTCGCCAACTCCTCCCGGAGGTACGCAACCAGATCGCTCACCCCTACACCATGCCTGTCGAGGACCTCATAGAGACGGCACAACACCTCACAGACTCCGGTCAAGGCTTCACAGCGGCTAAAACCGGCCACACAGCCGGTCAGCTCCGTCCAGCCTGAAGAGGACGTAAGAGCAGCCCGTCAACGCCATCGCCAACAGACGTCCACCGAACCACAGCAGACGGAGGTCCCCGGGCTTCTGTCGCTACCACAAGTGGTTCAGAAAGGACGCCCGAAACTGCCTGCCGCCCTGCTCGTTCAACCGTTCAAAAAACGGGGTGGCGGCGGCCAGCAGGACAGGCCGCCATGGCAGCCGAAGAACCCAGGGCCTCAAAAACAGTAGGTTTTTACGTCCGCGACACCGTCTCCGGCAGGATGATGCTGGTCGACACAGGAGCCTTTAAGTCGGTCTTCCCAGCATCCAGAGAGGACCGCAACCAGACACCAGACCCGGCCGCTTTCCTGACGGCCGCCAACGGAACCCCCATCCTCTCCTACAGCACCAGGCTCCTGTCGATCTCCATCCTTGGCCAGAGTTACTCCTGGGACTTCATCGTCGCGGACGTAGGAACCCCACTCCTGGGGGCCGATTTTCTGGCGCACTTCGGCCTGCTAGTCGACGTGGGGCGCAAGCGCCTCCTCGATACCGACTCCTGCCGGTCTCTCCGTTAACGGCGGAACCCAGACCCACCATCAGCGCCGTCGCCCCACCAGTATGCACACCTACTGTCGGAGTTCCCTGAGGTATTTAAGCCCGAGCTTCGCCAAGTCCCGGGGCCCCAGCCAAGCACGGCATATACCACCATATAGTGACTAAAGGGCCCCGACATGTGAAGTTCCGCAGGCTTCCCCTCAGCGCCTTCAGGAGGCGAAAAAAGCATTCGCGGAGATGGAACAGATGGGCATCTGCAGGAAAGCCTCCAGTCCATGGGCCTCCCCCCTCCACATGGTGCAGAAACCGGACGGCTCCTGGAGACCCTGCGGCGACTACAGGTGGCTCAACATTGCAACAGAGCCCGACCACTACCCTCTACCCAACATGCAAGACCTCACGGCCTCCTTTCACGGGGCCAAAATATTCACTAAATTGGACCTTCTTAAATCTTATTTCCAGGTACCTGTTGCGCCAGAGGACATACCAAAGACAGCCATCATCACGCCCTTCGGGTCCTATGTGTTCGCCTTCTCCACCTTCGGGCTGAGGAACGCGGGGCCACCTTCCAGCGGCTCATGGACAGCATCCTGGGGACCTAAAATTCTGCGTCTGCTACGCCGACGACATTCTCATATTTTCCAGGTCTCACAGCGAACACCAGAGACACATCAAAGCAGTCCTCCAGCGCCTCCAAGAAAACGGCCTCGTTGTCCGTTTCGACAAGTGTACCTTCGGCGTCCAGAAAGCAGAATTCCTGGGTCACGAGGTGTCTCCGACAGGCGTCCGCCCTCTTACATCGAAAGTGGCAGCCGTGAGCCAAGTTCCCGACACCCACCTCCATCAAGGCCGTCCAGGAGTTCCTTGGGATGGTAAACTTCTACAGGCGGTTCATCCCGGGATCGCGACACCACGGCCCCCTGACGGAAGTCCTGAAAGGTCAACCAAGTCCCTGTCTTGGGGACCCAGCCAGCAGCAGGCCTTTTCCTGACGAAGGCCGCCCTCACCAAGGCAACCGCCTTGGCACACCAGGATCCCAAGGTTCCCCTCCAGCTGACGACAGACGCCAGTAACGTTGCCTGCGGTGCTGTTCTGGAGCAAATCATCAACGGCGCCCCAGCCCATCGCCTTCTTCAGCAAGAAGTTCAGTCCCGCAGAGACCGCTACAGCACCTTCGACAGGGAACTCTGCGCGATGTACCAGCGCAGTTCGGCACTTCAAGTTCCTCCTGGAGGACGCCCTTCACAATCTTCACAGACCACCAGCCACTGGTTCACGCCTTCACGAAGCAGGGGACGCATGGTCTTCCAGACAGCAGCGCCACCTCTCAGCCATAGCCGAATTTACCTGTTCCGTCAGGTACCTCCCCGGCAAGAAAAATCCTGTAGCAGACGCCCTCTCCAGAGTCGAGTTGAACGCAGTGCAGCTTGGTGTAGATTACCAGGACCTTGCCAGAGAACAGGCCGGTGACCCAGAAACCCCAGCATACCGCACCGCCATCACATCCCTCAAGTGGCGGACGTGACCCTCGCCCCGGAGGCCCCAGCCTGCTCTGTGACATCAGCACAGGCCAGCCCCGCCCTTTGGTTCCAGCCTCACGCCGCCGCCAGGTATTCGACATCATTCACGGCCTCTCACACCCTCCGGCAGGACCACGGCCAAACTGCTTTCAAAAAAGTTCGTCTGGCACGGGGTGCAAAAAGGACGCCACAGCCTGGGCAAAACAGTGCCTGCAGTGCCAGACCAGTAAAGTGGGTCGTCACACGCAGTCGGGGTAGGCGAGTTCCCACAGCCAGGGGCGCCGCTCGGCCACATCCACATCGACGTCGTCGGGCCCTTCCCCATCAGGCGGATCAGATCTACCTCCTGACGGTGGTAGACCGTTCGACGAGGTGGTTAAGCCACACCCATGCAAGAAGCCAACGCCAGTGTGTGCGCTGAGGCCCTGCTCTCCAGTTGGGTTAGAGCTTCGGCGTCCCGGACCACATCACAACCGACAGGGCCCCGCTTTCTCTCCGAGTTGTGGTCTGCCCTGGCTCAACTGCTGGGAACCACGCACCACACCACCACAGCGTACAACCCAGTGGCCAACGGCCTGGTTGAACAGTTCCACAGGTCCCTAAAGTCATCCCCTCATGGCCCGCTGCACCGCCGAGGACTGGAAACATCAGCTGCCGTGGGTCCTCCTCGGGTTGAGGACCGCCCCCAGAGCCGACGGCACCCCATCCGCAGCTGAACAAACCTATGGGGAACCCCTCGTGGTGCCGGAGAGCTCGTGACGGATGAACGCCACTCCCCCATCACTGCAGAGGCTCCGCGACATGGCGGCAAGTTCGCCCCTTGCAGGCGCTCATACATCGACAAAGCAACCACCTTCATGCTGCCTCAGCTGTCATCCGCCACCCACGTCTTCGTCAGAGTCGACGCCGTCCGTCCACCACTAACTAAGCCCTACAGGGGACCCTTCCGCGTGCTGGAGCGGAACAGCAAGGCGTTCCAGCTGGCACTCCCAGGCAAGAACGACTGGGTTTCCATAGACCGGCTAAAGCCCGCCTTCCTGTCGGAGAGTCCCGGCAGTGACGCAGCACCCCTTCCGCCCAAACGCACTCCAGCACGCCCTCACCCCCAGCGCGGCCGCCCCAGGAAGGAACCGCCCAAACAGCAGCCTCACAGGCGGGAGGCCCTCAGTTATCTTCAAGGAGCCGCGGCACCCTTCAGCGTCCCAGCAGATACAGGGATTAATCAGACGCGTCCCTCGTCTTGGGAGTATTTGTAAAAGTCACCACATCGGCGCCAGGATAGTGTTTTGGCGGCGCCATTAATTAAGTCTCCGCTGAGCTTGTTTTCTTTGGTGACTTCCCATTTTCTTCAAGCTCAATTAGTCACGCCTAAAACGTGCCAGGTCACGCATTTTAATCATTTTTACTTTATGGTATTTATACGAATGTCACACATTGTGTATCACATGTTTCTTCATTCACAGGCATCAAGACTGTAGCCATATTGTAGCTCTGTATGTTTTGTATTGTAATTTGTACTCGTTCACTGCATATTATTGTTTATTGTTTCGACCTCAGGTCACAGTCAATTCCATTGTCTCTCACGGCCCGGCGTCAGTCGGCCGCAATATAAGCTGCCTGGATCTGTAATAAAGTAGCAGTAACTTTTACCTGCTCGTTTCTTTGACACCTTACAGATTCTACATACATACATACATATTTATATATATATATATATATATATATATATATATATATATATTTACATATATATATATATATATATATATATATATATATATATATATATATATATATATATATATATATATATATATATATATATATATATATATATATACATATATATATATATGTATATATATAATATATATATACCATACATATCCATATATATAAATATATACACACAACACGTGTATATATGTATATATATTTATATACATGTTTATATATATAATATATATAAATATATATATATATATATATATATATATATATATATATATATATATATATATATATATATATATATATATATATATATATATATATATATATATATATATATATATATATATATATATATATATATATATATATATATAAATATATATAAATATATATATATATATATATATATATATATATATGTAATTGTAATAGCCACAATGCCCTCTTAACCTTTCGCATTCTTCTCGCTTTTTGGACACTCGTCAGTCACTACAAAGCCTTAATATCCAAGTGCAAGAAATTGAAGTGGTTGTGATGTCTGGTAGCGGGAGACGAACCCGTGTCACCATAATCAAGAGGAGGTCACGTTGCTGACCTGACCACGAGAAGGATAAAAAGTCTATTGCCCTCGTACATACATATACCTGTCATTTCTAGATATATATTTATCAGAGCTGGAATAGACCCACCCTCACCATCGTAGCCAAGTGGGCAATCGTTTTTATTTCTTGTAGGTTGGAATATATATGTAGAATCTACTGGTCACTTTTTACCAGATGCATACGAAATTGTAATAGCCGCAGTGGCCTTTTAACTTCTCGAATTTTTTGCGATTTTTGGATACGCTTGTCACTACAAAGCCTTAAGATCCACTTCAATTTCTTGCACTTACATCTTAAGGGTTTGTAGTGACAAGTGTGTCCAAAAATCGCGAAGAATTCGAGAAATTAAGAAGGCATTGTGATTATTACAATTACATATGTATATGGTAAAAAGTGACCAGTTAAAGTTAAGTATACCTTAGTTTTACCAGACCACTGAGCTGATTAACAGCTCTCCTAGGGCTGGCCCGAAGGATTAGACTTATTTTACGTGGCTAAGAACCAATTGGTTACTTAGCTACGGGACCTACAGCTTATTGTGGAATCCAAACCATATTGTAGCGAGAAATGAATTTCTATCGCCAGAAATAAATTCCTCTAACTCTTCATCAGCCGGCGGCGGGAATTGAACTCCGGCCCATCGAATGACGGTCTGAAGCTCAACCGACTCGGCCAACAAAGGGCTGAAAGTGACCAGTAGACTCTATATATATATATATATATATATATATATATATATATATATATATATATATATATATGATCTATATCTATATATGTATGTATATGTATACATGTATATGTATTTATATTGTACCGACTTGTTACGTAACTCTTGTTACAGTAAAATTTTTCTTATTCCAGGTTATGAAATATAGTTTTCAAAATGTCATGCTACACAGACAAAGCTCGTCTAAGAGCAGGAATACCAGCGGCACAATTCAATGGAAGCACTCATAGGGATAATTGATAGTCATTAATGTAATATTTAGAAATTTATTACACAGCTTAGACATTTAACAGGTCCCCGAATAACTGAATAAAGGGACAGAAAAAACTCATTCACTACAATGTACAGTCACTACACTCTAAAAAATTAAGGGTATAGTAGGGGTAGAAAAAGGTTATTTCTAGTGGTTAAAATACCATACCCTGTCGGGGTATATAAGAACTATAATATACCCTTTACAATATACCCATATCAAGGGTATAACATATACTTGTGATACCCTTACTTAAGGGTGTATCGTAGATAAAGAATACCCTTTTGCAGGGTATTCTATACGATATAAATACCCATGTATATTAATTATATAATTAATATATTAATCCATTACACCCTTAGGTGTAGTTATAGCTTATACAGTATATAAAATCACAGGGTCAATGAATTTAAAAGTTTTGTTTATCAGTTTATTATTTTCATCGCACTTGAAAATCAAAAGTTTAGCAGTGATGAAGGCGGGTGGTGGATGCGGGCAGCTCCGTGCATGTGCAAGACTCAAGCCTCAAGGCGGTGTGGGAGTCGGTTGGTTGTTTGTGCAGAACGTTTTGAAATATTGTCGCCACACTGTCTGGGATACGCTGGCCACGATGTCTCTTTGGAAATTGGAGCTTATTATAATATTTCACTTGGGAAAGTTAGTTCCTGTATGTTGAAATAACACCAAGTTTCACCGAAAAAATGTTCTTAGAATTCTCTAAAACTTCAAAATACTGCTCGCACCGTCTCCACCACCGCCACCTAACACACACACACACACTCACTGAAGTGTTGTGAACTTGTGAGGCTGTGAGCGCAGAGGCGGTGAGTGCGGTGCAACAGACTATAGACTCTCTGCTGTATGCGTATATGTCTATGTACCATTCTGGAAATAGGGCATAACTACAAAATGAAAATTTTTCAGGAGATTGATTTGAAAGTTTGATCTATTTTGAGAAATCATCTATGATACCTAGCTTGAATGAAACCATTGTACTGTTTACAATGTTTTGGCAGTTCTGCAAAGGCATTCATTATAAAAGAAAATCTGACTAATTCATCAAAATACATGACTTGTGCCCTTTTTCTAGAACGAAAATGATAGCTTTATCATACTTTTGTCTATCTTTTATAAATTCCAGTCAGAGTAATTTGTGTATTTATTTGTTGAATTGCATTTTCTTTATAGGTTTTAAATCAAATATTTTTTTCCTTTTGAATTTATTGAAAAAATCCTACATTTTGAAATTTTTTTAAAAATTTCTTGAAATAATTATTCCTTTTTGATAATTTTTGGAAAATTTAACGAAAAATCACTTTGACAATTTTAGAAAATTAAATTAAGAAAATCAAAGTTTATGACCATTTTTGGAAAATTTAGTAAAAAAATTCGCACTTTTGAAATTTATAAGAAATTAAATATAAAAAAATCACACTATGTCAATTGATGGAAAATTTTTGAAAAAATCATACCGGGCCATTTTCTGGAATATAATAGAAAAAAATAACACTATGTCAGTTTTTGGAAAATTTTGAGAAAAAAATCAAACTTTTAGGCAATTTCTGAATAATAATATTATCAACAAAATTGACTAGTCTTCTTCAAAATCCTCTGCAAAATCTGGATGTACCTCATGATTTGAAACACTACTTTTACAAGGTAAGTTTTTGTAAAACTGATGAAATCTGGTGTCAATAAAAGGAAGCAATGACAGCAAATCCTTTTTCTTTTCTTCTGATATGGGTAGGGGCCCTGTATATTCTTTTTCTAGCATCTCATTTAAAATTGGAGGTTGCCCCCTTCTAACAAAAGAGAGCTTTTTAAGGATTGACTTTTCTTTATAGTCTACAGAGTATAGCATTTGCTTTGGATGCTCTTTGTCATAAATGGATCTGACTACTTCATTCCATCGAAATGCTTCTTTGTCTGCATTAATAGAACGCTTGATTAGCGGTCCTTTAAGGAGTTTGGAGAAATCATAAAAATCATTTTGCGTCATTTCTACAACTTTAAAGGGATTTTTTCGGCCAACAGTTCTTACAAGTTGGCACCAATCATATGGTACATTTATACGAATGTCAGTTTTTTTCTTCATTTTTTCAATAAGAGCGTGGTCAGAATCACATTCCATGTGTGTGTGACCAGGAACAAGAAATTTATGTGTTATCTTAGAGATCCACGGGCACACTTCTAAAAAGAGTGAAAAACATTGATGAGACATGACTGTTCTTATTTTGGCCTGAGCAGCTGTCAGAGTAAAGTATAATTTCTTTAGTATTTTCTGGAGGAAGGAGCTGGATGAAGTTGTATATGCAAGAAGCTATCTGGTTAGCTCCCTGCCAGCTGTACACTCATCCCACATGTAGCAAGTTGCTTGATTGGTTGCTAGCTCATGGAATGTTAAATTAAATGTCCATATGGTCTTTTATAAAAAGCAACATTAACGCTAAGAGCTGGTGTTCGAAGGCATTGTTGTAAGTCGAATGTGAATACTCTGAGTTTATCATTATTAGCTTTAGAACTTTCTTTGTCCATTCTTTTTTCTTCGTAGGCTAACTCTACATTTTCGTGATGCTTTTCTGACGAGCTAAAACTTCATTTTGCCCTCTTGATCATCTTCATTAAACTGAGATAATTTAAGCTTTAGAACATCACATGTAGAGCATGTATCTACTTGAGGCTGCTTAAATTTTAGGCCAGTTGTGTAAAAGACTCTCTTGTATGTTGACAAAGATCTATGATGTGAATCGTGATTGGCTTCTCTGTACAGGTCGTACATTTTTTCAAGTGTTAAATCACTTCCTAAATACCTCTGTTGAGTTTTGTTTCTAGCGTAATGTGACTCATAGCTTGGGAAATTGTAGATGTGTTCTTTTATTTCTCTATTTCTTCTTCAGTAACAGCACAAGGATTCTTTTGCTTACCTCTTCTATCTTCAATTATCTGGCCTGCGGTTGATTGAATTTTCTTTGTTCGTACCACTCGAATAAGCTTTGGTGTTATGTCAAATATTCGCAGAAAGCATTTTTGGCACACGTTTGTTCTCAAGCCATGATTTTCAACAAAATATTCAGGAGAAACTGTCCTATTTTTTTCCTTGGAAGGACTCACTTGTTTTTTCCGGGTGGTTTTTTTGTCTCTTATTTCAATTAAGTTGCTCAAATACTGGATATGCTTAGTATGACAATCCATTGACCAGTAGGTGTCAAACAGGGATTTTTGCAATTGCTCTGAAATGAGCTGCTTGCATTTATTTCTGCAGTTTTCAATTCTGAAAAATCTTCTCTCTCTGACTTTTTTATTAGAGGTATTTGTATAAGAATCACCTGCGATTCGTGCAGATTTTATTGCTTTTCTTTGAAGTAGCTTTGACCCTTTAGTTGCACTTGAAGCTTGTGGCATTTCATCATCTGTGGGTGGATCGTCATCAACTTTATCTCTGGGTAATCTATAATCAGGATCTAAATCTGAGTCATCAATAGTCTCATCTGCAGATTCGAGTAATCGATCATCTTCTGAATTATCTATGTCTTCAGCAGCGCTGCAGGAGGTTTACTTTTCCGAAGTAGCCTCATGGAAGCTTCTCGACCATCCTCTGACCTCTGGGTCTTCCCCGCACTGCAGGAGAGTCTACTTTCCCTGAAGTAGCCTCTTGATGCTTCTACCATTATTCTTCCTCTGTTCATTTTATACCAAGCCTAAGAATAAGAAAAAATATTGGAAATTTTGTAAAACTTCAAAAAAATGTTAATGAAAAACTCTTGATTTTTACTGACACCCACTGTATACGGGGCTCGAACCCAGGATGACAGAATTACAAGACAGGTACCGTAATCACTGTCACCGCTTTTCTTGCTAGTTTTAATAAAAATTTGCAAATTTCGTTTGTGCAGAATTTCATTATAATTTGGTAGGTACCTATTTATACAGTATATAGTACAATCAATTCACAACTAAATGAAAAGCAGAAAGAATTTCAGAGCTGCACTAACATGATATAGGTACCTTGATATTATTATTATACGAAGAATCATTAAAACAGCTAATTTTTATACTCACCCCAGTCGAAATTATATTTTTTCCTTGCATTTTGTTAATTTGATGAACAAAAAATGTTTCTTCTGCAACTTTTTTTCTGCAAATGCTTATTTTGGAGATATTAAGCACTTAAAATTATTATATACCATATGGTTATTAACTACGCAGGTAGGCTAGGTACTTTGCAACCAATGAGCTCTATGTTTGCAACAAGCAAACACTGCATACTCATTCAATGTTATTAATCACTCAGTTACATAGCTAACACACCATAGCCTAGGCGAAGAGGTTTTAATTATAAGTAATTAAGTTCCATATTCACAACTCTGAGAGGGGTCCAGGGGGGTGAAGGCCCTTTGGCCGAGAAATAGGGGCTATGCCCCCTTGGACAAAACTATAATATCCCCTAGAAAAGGTTAGGTAAGAGGTTGTAATCACTGCAAACCACGAATGTGCATAGGCCTAGTTAGTAATACCATTAAAATATATTTACACATACCAAATATAAAAGATAAAAATTGCAGAGCCTTTAAATTCATAACAATGAATGGGATTTTTTATAAGCTGGGTGTCATCTTAATAAGTAATATGATAATATTAATTATATATACTTTACTATAAGAATAGTTGAAAATTAAGAAAAAAATTAATACAATTCATAAAATTCAACTACCTATAAGGAATAATAACAATTCTCTATAATTATTAGCCGTACCTTATCAGTATGATACAAATTGTAGTCAAACGACCCTTCCTCGGTGCACTCTCAACACACAATGAATCTTCTGTTTCATTGAAACGAATGCTGCAGCAAGAGCGGTTCAAGTGAATACAAGAATCGACAAGTACATGCAAGACTAACACGCGGCAAAGCGAATGACTTATGCCCTTAAAAAATTGTGATGCCACAAGAATTGTATCTTCGTTCAGGAAATAGGGGCATAAGTCGAATTTTGCCTTTTTCCGTGACGATCGCAAGGCTATCTTACTTGTGGCTTTTAACAATGCTTTATAACTTTGTTAGGAGTTGGTGGCGTTGTGCCCTTTTTCTAGACTGATTTAGGATCATTTGGGGCATTTCATTTTTTTGTACTTAACTCCATTTTGCCAAAAATTGACTTATGCCCTATTTCCAGAATGGTACATAATTATTATATATATATATATATATATATATATATATATATATATATATATATATATATATATATATATATATATATATATATATATATATATATATATATGTGTGTGTGTGTGTGTGTGTGTGTGGATGTATATATATATTATAACTGCGATTGTGTAATCAAGTGAGTCTTGGCAACAATATAATTGCCAAGTACTGCATTTGTAGCGTACCGAACTCGCTACAAAATTATCAATAGTTTAAAACTAACGTATTACTGTATTAGTAACTTTTTGTTGCATTACATTATCAGTGTACAATATGGTTATTTGATAAAGAGTAAAAGTTCATTTCATGACATAATCAGTTATATTTCCTGAAGCCCATTTTGAAACCAGATGTAAAAGGGTATAATATTCATTATAAATACCCGCCCACTGATAGATAGGGTATTTCTGACCATTAGGGCATTTTAACGAACGTTTAAACCTTAGCTCAAACGTTATACCCTTTCTATACCTTGAACTTTTTACAGTGTACCTTCAATCACCTCATTCACTCTAATCCACCGATCTATCTTACGATAGATAAAGAAACAGGTTAGAGAAAAAGGTAGAAACGAAACTGTCACACTACAACGCAATTCTCTCACATGCGACAGGAGGAGACACAGGATGGGAAGAGAACCTTAATCCCGATATTTACAAACTCGAAATTTAACATATTTACAATTAGGCTCAAGCTATTTCCTTCGCTTAAGTGTTCCTAATTAACACCAACACCGATGAATAAGCTTAGACGAACACAGCCCTCGGGTAGCAAGCACAGGACTGTCTCAATAATCGCGAAGATGTGGACAGCTGAACAGGGGTCGTCTTTTATAAAAACAAAGACTGGTCATTCACGGAAGGCACGCTTACCCTTCTTCGTGACCAAAAGGCCTCCTAACGGCCCCAAAAGACTCGACACGGCAGGGAGGCAGAGCCACAGTAGGTAAAGAGGCGGTGCAGTAACGTATAGAGAGGCGTTGCAGCAGCAGAGAGGCAGTACAGCAGAGGGCAGGACGTCCCTCATCAACACCTGCAGGAGATGTATATATCTCAGGATATATCGCCCAAAATAACAGGATGGCTTCTTTTGATGTCCTGACAAAGAGCCACCAGCAGCAACAAGGTGCCCACTGACACGCCCCCAAAATGTCCGCCACAACAACAGACACCAGGAAGGTCGCCACAGGAATACACTGCCACAGTTGCCGTTATCGGTCGAGTTCTTCCCCATAAGGAGCCGAGTACCAAAATCGCCTAAAAACACAACCCAGAAAACGAAGGCGCAAAACTGTCCAGTGCTCGTGCATGCAAAGAAAAAGAAACTTCAGGGGCGACGTATCAATCACAAACTAACAGACCCTTGGTGGGAGCGAAAAGACCCTATCCAGCTTTTCGAGTCTCTAGAGAAAAACAAAATAAATGAAAACTTGGAAAGAACTGAACAAAAATATTTACGTTAATAAGAGCCACGAACATAAAATTAAGCAGCTTAAAGCTACAATATATATATATATATATATATATATATATATATATATATATATATATATATATATATATATATATATATATATATATATATATATATATATATATAATGTCTATTAACATGGAATCCACTTTGTCTCGGAATAACCTACAACCGAAGGGCATCATATTAAGTGCACCTACATGCATTCCATCAGTCTAAGTACTAAATATCTTAACCTCACTAACGATCTTAAAATCTGTCTTGTTCGGAGGGAACAGTTTCTTGAGGAATCCCGCCGAGTGTATCGGTTTATCCAGAAGTCAGTCGGTTGTGTTGGGTTTCAGACAGGAGGAGGCAGGGGATGGGACTGTCACCTTAACTGTACCTCCATTCATATTCAGTATATCTTCCATCTTACTTGCCATCCTCTCCCAAAACTTGTTTCATAGTGCAACTGCGAGGTTTTCCTCCTGTTACACTTTTCAGAACTTTTTACTGTCAAGTTGCGTTTCAGCAATGAATGATCTTATAGGTCCCAGCACTTGGCTTTTGGCATAAAATCTATATTCTTTCTTATATTCTACTTACCCCTAAAACAGCTGCATCTGAGTAAATAGAAGTAAAATGTACAAAAATACTTTTCCATTCAAGAAAAAAAAAAGCCAGGCTGAGTCATTAGCCTGTTGCTCACTGCTGAATCTAGGCTGAGACTCCCAGTAGAGCTCCCACTTTATCAACTGGTAGATGCACTTACACAAGCTCACCAGGAGCACGTTGAAAGTTTAATATACTCTGCACTATTCGCCTGTATGTTGAACCTCTCCCAAATGCCCTTCGATGCTTTCACCCAAGATAAAATGTCGCATCAGCATTTTTTTTTTTTTATAAATCTCCTCTCCTTCTTCCCTAAAATCTTTGAATAGCGCACACTGTTCATCAGCTGTTGTTATATTTCTCTCTCTCTCTCTCTCTCTCTCTCTCTCTCTCTCTCTCTCTCTCTCTCTCTCTCTCTCTCTCTCTCTCTCTCTACTCTTATGTATGTATGTATGTATGAAATATATATATATATATATATATATATATATATATATATATATATATATATATATATATATATATATATATATATATAAATGGATGTATGTATGTAGTGTGTGTGTTTTTTGTATGTGTGTTCCAGCATAACTTTGAAATGCATTGAGCAATTTCAACCAAACTTGGTACACATATGACATACTATCTGGAAAATAATACTGTGGGCGTGTATAAGACATCACTAGCACCATGGGGGGGGTGGATGGGAAGGGCTTCCCTGAAACGGGGCTGGTTCTGCCCATAGTCTCAGTAGCAGAATAAACTCTACGAATTCATCATACCTCATTTCAGTATACATATGACTTACTATCTGTAAAAGAATACTGTTGGGGTAAGACATCACTGGCACCAAATGGGGTGGGGGTGGGAAGGGGTTTGACATGTAAAAATAATAAAAGAGGACAGATATTAGTGTCTAATCCATAGTTTTCGAGGTCGCTGAGATGAATGGTGACACTCCCAATGACCTTTAAGTCCCAAGTTCAGCCCGGATAGGAATTGGGGGTGAGGAGGGGTGAAATATAAGATGTCAAAAATGCTGGGCAATGTAATTGAGATTGAGAGAGTAGAGGGGGTGTTAGGGAAGAGAGAGAGAGAGAGTAGAGGGGGTATTAAGAGAGAGAGAGAGAGAGAGAGTTTATCGGTTGTCATTCTGAGTTTTCCCAAGCAGTGCCATGTTGGTCAGCTAGTATATATATATAAAAGTGAATGTATGTTTGGATGCTATAGAAGTCCAAACCGCTTGACGCAGAGAAAATTTGGCACGTAGCCCCTAACCCCAGGAAGGTAACCCCTATGTTACCCCAGGAAGGTTATACCTCAAAATCAATCCCCTACCCTCGTGACAGACATCAAACACAGACAAATTGAATGAAATTTTCGTTTTTACTATTTCCATCAGGTTTTCCTTCATGTCCTTTATGGGTTAATTGTAATTTTTCGCCTGCACAATGCAAGTTTTCTTCAAGTGTTGTCAGATGTATGATTAACCTGCAACAATAAATCCCCTTTAACATCAATTTTTTGTCAGAGTTCACTTGGGTTTTAATCATAACTTATGATAATTATTAATGTAATTGTTAATTACCTCGATGAAATCAACATTGGAAACCTATATCGGTAATTTCTATAAGTAGAGATTCGCGCTCCGAAACCTGTGAACGGCTTCTCCATCCGCATATGCGTAGTACCTGCTGGCTAAGCCTGATGTGCAATATATATGGTATTTCCCTTTTATTTATTCATTCAGTGCGAATTTCCTCTGTAATTCATTTGTTTCTTCTTCGGTTTTACCTTCGGAATTTGCTATAGTGACTGCTGTGAGATCTGAAATTAATTATCAAGTAGTTTGGCAACACCATGCTTACCAACTTCAACATCATGCAGCTACTTCACCAAACTCTCTCTCTCTCTCTCTCTCTCTCTCTCTCTCTCTCTCTCTCTCTCTCTCTCTCTCTCTCTCTCTCTCTCTCTCTCATTTTTAAATTCCCATTATGAATGGAGTTAAACATCAAGTCATGCTAGAAAGAACCCGAGAATGTTTGCCTCTGCAAGTCAATCATTCTCTCTCTCTCTCTCTCTCTCTCTCTCTCTCTCTCTCTCTCTCTCTCTCTCTCTCTCTCTCTCTCTCTCTTTCAGCATTTTAATCAGATAAGTGCCAAGATATATGTATATGTCATTTTTATTTAAAGTAATGAATGTAAGACAGAATAATTGATCACAGGAAAGAAAAGTATTTTCAGTGATAGGAGTTCTTGAAAGTTCTTCCGGGCAGCGCCGGATTGGTCAGCCAGTATAAATATATAAATGAAGAATGAAATATGTTAATTCGCATCCGCATCCACAGATTTACAATGAAAGTGGGGAACGAAAAGAAGAGAATAAATCCGGGGAAAGACAGAGGGTCCAAACTTCATACCTCATACATCATACTAATGCGCAGTGAAGAAGTGTTATCCAGACGCTGACTTTTTATGGCCCAGATTTGTTCCAGAGTCACGGGAGGTGTCAATCTCTGCGAGGGGGCATAACGTGTCATGAATATGGAATGGAAGAGACATTTCTCTGATTAATCTCTCTCAATATATTTCTCTTTTGGTAGGTTTTGAGGCAGAGACTTCTCCCTTGGTGAAAATGGTGCATTGCTCCCCTGCCCCGTTGTTTTGTTTCCACGTGCAGTGTAATATATCTTTAGAGTGAAAGAATTCAGTAATTTTTTTATTTACTCTATGATACAGCACCAGTGCATACGTCAATCTTTGTTTATTGAGTTTTCGATACTGTGGAAACCTATACTCAATATTTCTTTCTCTCCCTTTTCTGCTTTCCATATACTAATTGTTTTAAAGAAATTGTTGCAGAAATTGGTAAAATAGCATTGAAATCAATGCCAATTACACATGTTCTATAAAGTGAAACAATCCATGTAAATTAATATTGTTGCTGGAATCAATTACTGATAGAATTCATCAGTGAGCTAAATCACTGGCAAATTATTTGTGCCTGATTACAAAGGGAAATTGACTTTTCCCAGCAAACTATTTATACTTGGACCTGTTATTGAATACTGAAATATAAACACAATTGAATGTATGGTATCCGAGTCCAAGGAAAGAATTATTCGAGAATCAAACCATCATATTTGCACCAGTTATGATTATCATAAATTTATTTCAAATTGCTAATGCACAGCTGCCAATTTATAACACAGATGAGAAAGTTGTGGGATTAGTACACAGGAGCTACCAGCAAGTTAGACATGATGACAGGACATAATTTGCTATATACCTCTCTTATTTTTCTGAAGTACTATGCTTTGAAATTGAGTTTATCTCATAGCTACAACATTAAGTTTTAAACATTCTACACCACTTACTCTCGTAAGGAGCTGAATCTGGCTCATTCTCTTGATGTCGTGGCTTGTTCCATCCTAAAAGACCTAAAAGCACCATTGCGGATCTTTATGCATGGCTGACTAGGCACACCCGCAGTTTATCCAGCTGCCATATTTGATCTTACTGTGCATAATTAGATGTGCTGCCCCACCTTCCACCAGAGACTGGATTAGAATGTGATAGTTGGTTTTCTATTGGGGTAAACTGACCCTCATATGTGCAGTCATCTATCTTTCAGGAACAATTGGCATTACTGTGTCTGCCGTTGGTGTTGGTGTCTAAGTTACTTACTTCATAGACTTGGCAATAATGAGAACTGAAAGATCTATGCATATAGTATCATAGGATCCATTTTGTCTTATCGGTTGCTCATTTTACTTTATGAATAAAAGATACCTCTCAGTCACACATGGAATAAGCAGATTGTAATGCTGATTTTCTCTCATAAGTGCTGTAACCCAGGAAACATGTTTTGCTCTCTTTCAGTGGTTATGATTTGAGGGCTGGTTTTACTAGTTTTCACCAGAAACTGTACGAAACTATAAATCTCAGTAAAAGTAAATAATTAAACCAAATTAAGCTTTTTCTCCTATTCTTGCTTACTAATTGGCATTGAACTTACCCAGAAAAAGGAACATAAGTACCTTGGATATTTCCCTCTATGGCTAATTGTTTCATCATTGGAATGTTGACATTGAATCCAGTGTAGTTCACAGACTTCATTTGCCATTTGCAAGGGAACCTTGATAAGGGTTTTGAGTCACGCAGAGTAATTCAAATAGATTTTAGTGCTGCTTTCGATTTAGTAAATCACAAGGCACTTATTTATAAACTTCAGGATTTTGGAGTGAGTGGATATGTTTTAGGATTACTTCAAGATTTCCTTACAGGTAGGCAGCAGCGAGTTGCTGTGGATGGGATCTTTAGTGAACCAAGACCTGTTGTGTCTGGAGTTCCACAGGCAGTGTTCTTGGTCCACTGTTATTTTTAGTGTATATATATACAAGTCATGTGGTTGTAGGCCTGTGAGTGTAGTAAAGTCGCCACTTAACAGAAATGAAGCTCAATCAGGACATGGACTTGCTCAGGGAATGGTGTAGTCGGTGGGGCACGAGGCTGAACTCCAGTAAAATGAAAACACTTTTGATTAGGAGATCTCGTACAGATTTCCCACCCCATCCTCCCTTCAGGTGGATGGAACTTTGCTGATTGAGTCTGAAGCTTTAACTCTTCTAGGTATAACTTTTAACTCGTGTAACTTTTGAGAAACATCTAATGAAAGTTTCAGCACATGCTGCACGAAAGTTACGTATTGTTTGTAAGGCCTCATATATTTATGTCTGATAAAATCAGTGCAACTTGTTTTAGGTCATTTGTACTTCCTTTACTGGAATACTGTTCTCCAGTGTGGATGTCTGCTTCTGCCAGAGATTTATCTCGTTTAGAGAGAGTGGTTCATGGCGGTAAGTTTCTGTTTCCTAATAGGAGTGAAGCGGGATAATGGGGAAAAAGTGCAAATGGTGATACAAGCAACAAATTTGGCATGAGAACTCTTATTATCCCCATAAATCAAAATCAACCTCCGACCACCTCAGTATTTGGCTATTTCCAAGATGCCTGACATTTTTCCAAAATGGCGGCAAATTTGCTGTATATTTCAAATATTTTCATTTCATAAGCCTATAAAAGTTGCTTACTGTCCATATGAAGATTGAGGATTTGTATTTTGGCATCCTTACTGTCATGAAGAGATAAAGTGAACCCATCTTTCCAATATGGTCACCATATGAACACCATATTTCGAAAATGGCTGCCAAAGATAAAAAAGCTTGTATCTCCTGAGAGAAAACAATACGTTTTGTGTATCAGTTAGTTTTAGCAAGTGCAGCTGCAGAGAGCTGTGCAGCTAAGTCCAGATTTGTAGCACTTGCACCTGCCTTGGCATTCCTTTTTGCAGCCACAATTATTCAGTTCTTGGCAAATCTGTCCAATACGGAAACCAGGTGCCATCAATCTGTTGCCATCCCCAGTGTCTTGGACTGGGCAAAACTAGATGACATACTAAAGACTGGCACTAAATGTGCCCTGCTTGAAAGGCAGCTCTCTTGCAATGCTCTCTAAGAGCATCAATCTGTTGCCATCCCCAGTGTCTTGGACTGGGCAAAACTGGATGACATACTAAAGACTGGCACCAGATGTGCCCTGCTTGAAAGGCAGCTCTCTTGCAATGCTCTCTAAGAGCAGTCCTTGTAGGGGGAATGCAATCATAAGCTCTTTGCTTTCTTGCGAAGAGATCAAGTCTAGCCTCACTTACATTTTTATATGAACTGCTTCTGTCGTACATTAGCACCACAAACTTTTCAATAATTTTCCGGTCTTCATCTTCTGCAGCTGCTGGTGTTGAACTTAGTTTGGTGAAGGTGGGTGTGGCACGCTGAAACACTGTTCATATTTGCCATGCAGACTTCTTCCCCTTACCATGAAAGGCAGACACTGTGTCACACCTGCTAAATGCATGGAAAAAGGGAAGGGCTGAGGCTTTTGGTCCCATGGCTGCTGCAATTTCACGGATAGGTATCCACCTCAATGTCTGTTCCTCTACCAAATTTAATCCATAGTTTGTCCAAACATTGATGACAAGCTTATTTCAAATGGGGCCTGTCGCTTCTGAGAAGTGTGAGGTGCTGCCCAAGATATGGACAGAGCATTTTCACTCCTGTTCAACAGACTGACTTTCTCAAGCCATTCATACTCAAGAGAAATATACCTTGAAAGCACAACCTGTTGTTGTCCTGCACTTCCACTGGATGAAGGAAGGGGATTCCCATTTTTAAAGTGAGCAGGAGGTACATTTGTTTGATATTCAGGAAGAGAATGTACTTTTTTTTACTTTGTTCTAGTTTGGATGATTTGGTCCAAGTGTCTGTGTTCATCCTTTTCATCAGTGCTCAGATGCTGAAACAAAGATATACCTGTCCCATGGAAGGATGTTTGTGCAATTGTGGCACTTGATTATGGTCCAGATTGTCAAGAGCACAAGTTGTAAAGAGCCCTTTTCTTAGTGTAATGGGACAAACTACTTCTTCCTCCACAGCCCTTGTTACAACTGCTTCTCCTAACCCTTTAGTCAGTTCCAGAACCCTATCACAGCTGATGCTGATTCCATGGTGATGGAATGTATCAATTAATTGGCGCTTCCTGGTTTTTGCAAAGACCAGGAAACCTATATATATTGGAAATGGAGGTTCTCTTGACTTGGAATGTCTGGAGAATGTTGAAGATGCTGGATTCTTTCAACAGTTGAAGTGCAAAATTTGTGCTAAAGCTAGATCAGTAGATGAGGTTCCATATTTAAGTTGGGATTTTATATCGCCCCGTTTTGTAGCATACTTACAAATTCAAACAAACTTGGTGGCACAGATTCTCTTCTAGTGTCTGCTGTTAAGGTTCCATCAAATTCTATCTCATGTGAAGCATCTCTTTTCTCAATATCTTAGCTGCTTTGGCCACGATTAGTAGTCATTGTAGTCACATGCCATGGCTAGGGCTTCTCCCATTTTCCTTTTGTAGGCAAACCAAATTTCTCTTCCCTTTTTAAAGTCCTCCAGTTCTGGGATGCGGGCAAGTATCTGTTGTTTCAACCGTGTTCGGTGCACAAAGGAAGCATCAACATTTAGCTGTTCCAGTCTTTGTTTGTACAGATCATGAAGTTCTACCATTGTAAATTAGCAGCACCCATCTGTAGTCAACTGTGTGTCTCTTATGTACATCTCAAGCTCAGCATAAGCATGGGCACATGCCTCTTGTCTGCACTGTACATAATCATCTCCAATTTTCTGGGGATTTAGCCAGGCCCTTTCCCTGTTGTACACACCTGTCAGACAAGGTGGGTGATACATATGGTCCTGAGAAACAATATCTCCAGCACTAAGCTTGGCCAGAAGTTTCTCATCTAGTAGGTTTGTGGCACATCGTTGCAGCTTTTCATGTAAAGACAGTGTCATGGCCAATCGTAAATCTTTGATTGGTGCTGGTTGGTCACAAATAAAGCATATTCCTTCTTTCTCAGTCTTAGATTCTTCTGCATCTTCTTCATCTGCCTTCTGGCTACTACGTGTGAATTTTGCTGATGGGGGCATCATCTTCCTCTTTTGTCTTACACAATGACTTCCTTTTCCTTTCTAGTTTTGTTGTTTTGAACTTCAGCATACATGATTCATGATATGTTGCTTTGTTATTTTCAAAGGTCTGCAGAATTCCATCACCTTCATCAAGTCTTTTTGGATGAAATGGTATAGGCATTGCATTTAACTTAGAATCCAGGAATGTTTGTAGCAAGGGTAACATAGCCAGCACCAGATGCATCAACTAGTCTTTCACATGTGTTCTTTTGGCACAAGCAACAAAGCTTCCATTTAGTCATACTATCTCCCTTCAGGAAAGACGTTGACCTCCAAGATTGTCCTGCCATTGTTTTTGTTCTATAGGCCAAGGGTTTATCCTTTTACCACCTATATGCTGTAACATATATGCGCTCTCAGATATGGGATATAACTAGGCTCAGATATGTCATTCATCCAATGCTATTTAATTCCCATGTGATCTGTACACCATCCAGAAGACTAAAGCCCCATCTTCCTTGGCTCGGCTCTCCCACGCTGGCACATCCTGTCAATTCAGGTGCAGCTGCCTAACTTTGAAGTGGGGCTAGCTAAACAGCATTTGGGAAACTAGTAACAAATCTCTGCCATTAGCTAGCAGTGAACCTCATGCTGAGTTTCACAGCTATAGTGTCAACCAGTGTGCCCTGGTAGTACAGTAACACTACACTATTACACTTTTACATTAAGCTTATTACCCATTTTTTTTTCTAAATGAGGATGAAAATTAATTAACTGGGGATTAATTGATTTCTAATCTACAAAAAATGAACTGATCAGGCTGAAGTTACCCCGAATCCATGTATTACCCAACCTTTAGCCTCATATATGAGCTTAAGTACCAATTTTTGGCATTTTGGCAGACATTTTTGATATAGTGACAGCCATCTTGGATATTTCTATGCTGAGAAATGATGTATCTACATATATAAAGGTTTTTTTAATATTTTATTATAAACTGGGAGTGACTTAGGGATTTGAATGTGATTAATCAATTAAATACCAGTATTCAAATTTCCACAGGACGCCATTTTGAAAACCTGTTGGCCATCTTGGAAAATGACAAAATTTTGTGTGGCCGGAGGTTGATAATGACCAAGGGACAAGAAGAATAGTTGAGCCAAGTTTCATGCTTGTATCACCATTTTGCACTTTTCCCCTATTTTTTTGTAGTTACCCGCTCCACTAAAACAGCTCATCAGAATGGATATTGCCTTGCACACTCACTGGAAAGGCTGGAGGGGGACTTTAGTACTTTAGTCTAAAGTGAATCAAGTCACAAATTCTGACTCGTTTCCCTTTCTGTGTCTTGACGACTTCTGTGTTGATATAATCAGGCTCACTAGTTACATCATAACAGGTGTGTTCCCCTCAAGATTAGGCCAATAAAGGTCCAGCATTTGTAATTCCCCAACAAATGCTTGAATAATTTGTGATGCTATTTGCTATCAAGAATTTCCCAACAACATCCAATAATTGATAACCAACTGGTACAAGGCCTGGATAGAAAAGTCACTACCCGTTATTATCAGCATTAACCGTGATACCTAGGACGAATACAGAGTATGTACGCGTTCTTTTCCAATACTGGCCTCTGTATTTGTGATGTTCAATCTTTCATGCAGTGACTTGGGGCATGACACAGTAATATGCAGTATTTATGAAATGTTGTGGGCCATGGCCTTGGTTGCCCTGCACAACCTCGATTTTAGTTAACTACCTTGTTACCATGTATCAGTGACCAAACCAACTTTCGCCAAAGGTATATCCTTATAAAGAACTTCAGGTTCGTATTTCTGGGAAAAATGCAATGACCTTAAACTTGCAATTTTTCCAATGTTGCAACACCCTTAACACACCTCGTTAAGAAGAATATAAAACCTTCAAAGCCTTCTTGATGCTAAAAAAACATTTGACAATAACTCCTCTGGTAATGTTCACATCAGTCACAACCCCTTGTGTTTATTAATGGTATGGGAAATAATAACCACCATTTTTTTGTCATGAATCTTATAAGAAGTAGGGCTCAGAATTCTGCAAATTTCCGGTGATTTCAATAAATCTGTATTCTCAACCTTGTCAAAACTTCTCCCACTAATAGATTGCACAAGTCATATATATGATCAATCACATTAAGAGTTCCTAACTTTAAAAGAATGTCAATTTCCTTTCAACAGGTCAGGAATTATCGTTTGTAAAGGGATTAATTTTCTCCTCCTGTGTAACAGAGATTACTTTCCTCCTCCTGAGTAACAGAGATGAGATTACTTTCCTCCTCCTGAGTAACAGAGATTACTTTCTTCCTCCTGTGTAAACTGAGGCTATTTCCAACCTCGATTCGGGCAGTCGCCATTATCATCCAGACGTTGCTTCATTGCAGATTCCTCTCCATTTTTCCTGTCGCCTTCTTTTACTTGGATGTTGTTGTGGAGTGGGACCGCCATGACAATAAGTCCTGTTGGGGTCCGTTTCCGGCCTGTAAAGCACCTTACGAAAATAGAAATCCAGGGAAATACATAAAATAATAATAATAATAATAATAATAATAATAATAATAATAATAATAATAATATCACTTAGACGCTCGAGGAGGTTAGCTGGTTTATTTACGGAGAACGACGGTATTGCCTGACGGACGAAGTTGCCCATTTTTAAATTACGACCGGTTTTCTTCTGCATGTTAAAGTTTTAATTATTATTATTATATTTTTTTGGTCAAAACTCTCCACTGTCATGACAGCTTTCATATTTTAGTTAGGTTGAGAAGGAGAATTAAGCAGGTTCTCGAAATCTCTCGTTTCTATATATTTTTCTAATATGTATTATATTTATACTGTTGTGGATTTCTTTGCCGATAATAATAATAATAATAATAATAATAATAATAATAATAATAATAATAATAATAATAATAATAATAATAATAATAATAAATGAATAAATAACAGTGAATAAGTAAATAAATACATAAATAAATAAATCAAGTCATAACTTCAAAAGATGAATGAAATTTGGACGGCCAGAAAAAAAATGTTTAATTCAATCACAAAACTTCAATATAACCGGAGTAAAGGTAGTGATTCTTTAAGCAAAGTGTAAGTAAAAGCCTTATAATGATATAATGATTAATGGGGCAAATCTTGTTGATCCTGACATTAGGCCAGACCAGAATCGCCTTGACCTCGAAGATTAGTCAGAGAGATGTATTGATGAATAGCATGACATGAAAAACTCTCTCTCTCTCTCTCTCTCTCTCTCTCTCTCTCTCTCTCTCTCTCTCTCTCTCTCTCTCTCTCTCTCTCTCTCTCATAATCCGAGAAAACTAATCATATCTTCCATGCATTAAGAATCTTCAAACAGGTTATTTCGGTATGACTGTAAAAAGCATGAAGGAGAGAGAGAGACAGAGAGAGAGAGCGAGAGAGAGACTACGTCAGTGCATAAACTCGAGGATGAAAAGTATTTTTGTGTGAGAGAAGGAATTTAAAAATCATTAGAAAAGTCAGATATTTCATTTTTATAATCATCCTCAAAAATTATTAAAACGCCATAAATTTAATAAAAATATGTCCGTCAATTACTCTCATATACAAAATCCTGCCCAAATCAGTTGTACCTAAATAAAGGCTCATTGCAAAACAAAAAGAAGACAAATCACCTGCATGATGCGACTCGTTCAGTGCCTCTGATTTTCAAGAGAATTTAATGTCGCTTTTGTGCAAATTCAATGTTTATTTTGAGTCACTCGCTTCCCTGATGGCTGCTGTTATCCATCACATGTTTTTAGAGATTTGATATTTGTTGGTGTCATTTTCCCAAACCGAACGTCTGCATGCAGGCTAGCAGGTAATTTTATTACCGTTCTCTCTCTCTCTCTCTCTCTCTCCTCTCTCTCTCTCTCTCTCTCTCTCTCTCTCTCACACACACACACACACACACACACACACACACACACACATATATATATATATATATATATATATATATATATATATATATATATATATATATATATATATATGTATATTCAAAGTTTGGTAGTTTTATTTTCTTACATAACTGTTATTTTCACTATCCCTCACAAACAGCCATTAGAGTAATAAATTTAAAATCTCTTGCTTTGGAGGTTCGTGCAAAGTCGTTTAATGTCTGAGAAATATTTATGTATTTCCCGATCGTTCAAGTTAACAAGATAAAGAAATCTCCGTAAGAGAACAGTGCCGTCACTGCACCTCATGCGGTGCACTGTAGGCGTTACTTACGGTTCTTTGCAGCGTCCCTTCAGCCCCTAGCTGCAACCCCTTTCATTCTTTGTATTTTACCTCCGTTCATATTCTCTTTCTTCCATCTTACTTTCTACCCTCTCTAACAGTTGTTTCACAGTTTTCTGTAAAGATACGCTCAAAGCTGACAGCTGGTAGATAAATACGTCACGTTAGCTTCTGAGCAGGAGAAAAAATTGGGTTTCTGTCGTGGCGTGGTCGGCAATACTGTGTGTTTGAAACTCCAAGCTTCGTGGATGCTAGTTCAAACCGCCTGAATAATAATAGAATACAAGTTAGACCAAAAGCCAAGCCCTGGAACCTATGCGGTCATTCAGCACTGAAAGGAAAATTGAGAAAAAAAGGTTACAAAGGCGTAACAGGAGGAAAACCTCAAAGCAGTTGCACTGTGAAACAACTGTTAGAGAGGGTAGAAAGTAAGATGGAAGAAAGAGAATATGAACGGAGGTAAAATACAAAGAATGAAAGGGGTTGCAGCTAGGAGCCGAAGGGACGCTGCAAAGAACCGTAAGTAACGCCTACAGTGGACCGCATGACGCGCAGTGACGGCATTATCCTCTTACGGAGATTTCTTAATCTTGTTAACTTGAACGATCGGGAAATACAGAAATATTTTTCAGACATTAAACGACTTGGCACGAACCTCCAAAGCAACAGATTTCAAATTCATTACTCTAATGGCTGTTCGTGAAGGATAGTGAAAATAACAGTTACGTACGAAAATAAAACTACCAAACTTTGAATAGAAGAGACAAGATTTAAGCAAAACCATTTAGGGAACAGCCTAATGTCACGAAGTTTCTTTTTTCTGCGACCAGTTTCTTATTTTACGAAGCATACAAATGGGTGTGTTGCATCAGGAAAAATTTTTTATTTGCTTCTAAAAGAAAGTACTCGATTCTCGTTCTTTCACTTGTTCATGCCCCTGCCATACCACAAAACCATTCCAGTGCGTGTAGGGAATAGGAAATATGAAGACGAATGCACAATAACACAAAGTGCTGAACGAAAATAGCTGCTTTTAAAACCTAAGCTGTAAATATCATCGGATTACTAAGCAGAGAGAGAGAGAGAGAGAGAGAAACTTTAATTTTAATCCCTGAGCATATTGAAGCTTCGTTGTATAAAACTGACTTTTATTCCATCATGCTACATTTGCAGTGTTTAATACATGATTCACTAGAACCTCCGTTTTTCTGTACTTGGTGTGAGTTTGTTTATTTGTTGCAAACTAAAACTAGTTAAATAAATAAATACACAAGTACACACATACTTTATTTACACACATACATACATACGTGTGTGTGGGGGGTGCTAATCCTTCTTCACAGAAATTAAACATAAGGTCCTTCATACCTCAATGCTGAACTTGTACAGAAAAATTCCAAACAATTAACCACCAGGTATAATTAAACAGAATTTTATATGCAATTTAGGTGACTTTAATACATATTCATCAACACTGTTCAAAGTAACAACACATTTGTTCTTCAGTGTCCATCTTTGCCTTCGGTAAGGCATAAAACTTGAAAATACGTTTATTATATTTAAAAGAATAACAACGGAAACCAAGTGCGAACACTGAGATGAAAATGAAATTCCTTTCTCAACGCAAGAACCTTTTGCATCTATAAAAAAGTGATTCATTCCGGCCTCTTCGGTTTCCAACTGCTGGACTCATTGTTATGCCTGTCCCACTCCACAGCCCCAAGAAGCTTTGGTGTGATGCAGGAAGATGGAGAAACTGCGACTAATTCACAACGACACAGTCTTCTGAGCGATAACAGCTGTGTTTGATGAGAACGGATTTCCTCATTCTCGTTCATTCTGTCTCGTTAGGAGGGTAGTGTCGTCAGTGCACCTCATGTGGTGCACTGTAGGCATTACTTAAGGGTCTTTGCAGCGTCCCTTCGGCCCCTAGCTGCAACCTCTTTCATTCCTTTTACTATACTTCCGTTCACATACTCTTTATTCCATCTGACTTTCCACCCTCTCTAACAATTGTTTCATAGTGCAACTGCAAGGTTCTCCTCCTGCTACACCTCGCAAACCTGCTTACTGTAAATTTCCCTTTTAGCGCTGAATGACCTGATAGGTCCCAGCTCTTGGCCTTTGGCCTAAATTCTATATTCTACTCATTCGTTTACTCTATGTCCTTCATACTTATCAGCCTAATTTCACTTCCTTTGTTGCCTTCCCCTGCATTTACATCGCCCAGCACAACCACCTCGCTTTTGTTCTTTACCTAGTGAAATGTAGATTCAAACTCCTCTAAATGCAGGTTCAGGCACCTCTAAATGCAGATTCACAATCCACTAAATCCAGATTCAGACTCTAAATGCAGATTCACAATCCACTAAATCCAGATTCAGACTCTAAATGCAGATTCACAATCCACTAAATCCAGATTCAGACTCTAAATGCAGATTCACAATCCACTAAATCCAGATTCAGACTCTAAATGCAGACTCAGACTCCTCGAAACCGCTTCCACTCGCCATTCATTGCTTCACTAAGACAAAATTATCTTCTTCTGCCACACTTGGTTCTACTTTAAAAAATCCTTGGACTAACTAATTTGTATCTTGTCAGCTACCCAAAGTATTAATGGCACACAAAACACTAATATTCATTCCCTGAATGTGTTATTCTTTTTTCTTTAATTCTGTGTAATGACTAACTTTTCTTTCGTCTTAGTTGTGCCAGTTATCACCAGCAAACACTCCACTAGCAAATCAAATACACATTTCTCCTTCGAACTACATTCAAGCCCAGCCAAATGCCCTAGACTTTATTTTATTTTCTCTGTTTTGCAAAGATAAGCTGAATTCTAAAATATATAATTCCTCCATCACAAGAAAGAACAATGCAGGCATGAGCAGTTCAAGGCATTCTTTAGCAAGCTCAAGTTTTCTTGTTTCTCAACCGCTCTGGGATAGGCACAGGCGATTTTTCTAATCATTTTCGCTTCTTTATTTATAACAGAGATAATGAAAGATTCACGGATTCTTTCGCGTCATTTATAAAGTAAAGACTAACTAAATCTGTTTTAATATTTTGATGACCTTTAATTCTGTGTTCTTTAAATTATTGTGAAGAGAAATCCTTACAGACCATGTGTTCTATGTCGTTACATCTAAATTCCTACAACCACACAACTGGCCCCTCATTAATGCAGGTTTTCTGTGAGGCAGTATATTCATTCCTTCATAGAAAACAGCAGAAGCTGAGAACTGCTGGGTAGCTCTTCTTTTCTGTACTGACAGCAAAACTGTGCAGCTGACATTTTACTGTCAGAATAGCTTAAGCTTTTGCATGCTTTCCACAATTAGAAAAAATTGGAAAACTCACTGGTTTTCGGTTCCAACAATTTAGGTTTCATAGAATCTCTTAAGTGTTTCATGAAAAAGCATTTGGCGTTAAGTGAGACGAAGTAGATATCGGGAAGCATTTTCCCGAGATGTAACCGAGTATTGCACAGCCCGGGACCGTTCCCTGAAAAAAGCGGGATGCCATATCTTAATATCTAACCATAGAATTTTCTAGAAAATAATCTCATTACGTTTCCCACACCCAAATTACCGCTGTGTTTATATCTAACCTAACCTAACCTATGGGCATGGCAAGAAAACCAGGGCTGGTGCGGTACTAGTATACCTCTCGGGAATATGCTATCGGGGAAGGGAACATCAACAAAGACTCATAGGGGTTGGTTTAAATTTTCCCAGTTACTTAATTATGGAAAATAGAGGATTTACTATATTTTACAAAGAGAGAGAATTTCAACAGGTTCTGCCACAGATGATTCCAAGTTACTTCACGTAGTTTTGGTTTTTAACTTGATACTATTGTACAATGTATGTCAGTACAGCTATAAAATGCTCTCCAAAGACGTTCTACATCCAGCTCATCAAAATGGACATTTCCTTGCATGCTCGCTGGAAAGGCTAACGGGGAGGTCACTTCTACGCTGACCACCACTAAGGGAATCGAGTCACCAATTCTGACTCGTTTCCCTTTCTGTGTATTAACGACATCTAGCTATATACATCACCAAATGTGATTTACTAGAGGTTTAGCATTTGTAGTTCCTCAGCAGAAGTTTCAATATAAAGTGATGCCATTTAGCACGATCGGTGCCCGAACAACACTCAACCATTTGATAATCAACTGGCAAAAGCCCTGGATGGAAAAGCCACAATCCGATAGTATCATCATTAACAGTGACACTTAAAATGACTACATGGAGTTGTAAACGTTCTTCCCGACACTGACCTCTGTATTTCTGATGGCTGGTCTTCAAGGAGTAACTTGGGGCAGGAGGGATTCATGAAATGTTGTAGGATATGGCTTCGCTTGGCGTGTAAAACCCCGCAGCTAGTTAACTACCTTGTTACCAAGTGTCAATTCCCAAACCAGCTTTCGCCAAATATGCATCAGTATAAACAATTCAAGGTTCGTATTTCTAGGAAAATAGCAAATGATCCTAAATTTGCAAATTATTCCACTGTTTTATCGTCCTTAAGGCACCTCATAGAGAAGGATAGAATATATGCAAAGCCTTCTTGATGCTATAAAGGATTTGATTTTCTCAAGTAGTTGAACCCCTGCTCTGAAAGTACCAACTTTGATCTGGAATTTGTATTCATATTAGATGCTAGTATTCTGAGGGCAAGAGCTGCACTGTTGCAGAAAGGCAACTTGGGTACTGATCCTGTTGCATACTTCTCGAAGATATTCGACAAATATTAGTATAATAATTTTGCTATCATAAGATTATATTAGCTTTAGTTTTTGTTGTTATGCATTTCACTCTTTAAGATAATATCTCCTTTGGTAATGTTCACATCAATTACAACCTTCTTGCGTTCATACAATGTAAAGGAAGCAGTAACCATCATTT
>NC_089766.1:39535761-39560761 GCF_040412425.1 Macrobrachium rosenbergii
TTTTAAAGAACCTGTAGAACTCCCGGTCTATAAAGTCATTTAGTGCTGAAACAGAAATTGAAAGCAAATAGGTTTGAAAGGTGTAACAGGAGAAAAACCTCGCAATTGCAGTATATTATGAAACAATTGTTTAGAGAGGGTGAAAAAAAGAGGGAAGAAAGAATATGAACGGAGGTACATAAAAGGAATTTTAAGCTGGGGAGGGGCCTCGGCCTATAAGACTAGGAAGGCTTTCTTTCTGACACCGTCCTAATTCTAATCATAACTCTGTTTAAAGAGTTTTTCTTTTTCTACGGGGCTGGCCTTCGACACGAAATGGATAAGGAGCTCAAACCCTTTCAGTATAATAAAGTATTTTAAAGGACCTTGAGGCAGCTGATGAACAAACCGAAATGGTTGGAGAGGAGGAGCGGTGAGAGTAACCATTTGAGACGATGGAGCAGCATAAAGGAGGGAAATAAGAAAATGAAAAAAGGAGGCACAAATTTTCAAATTGCAACCAGAAGAGAAGTGTCGATTTAGTTTTTACATTTTTGACTTTGCTCTTCCAAGTAAGCTCCCAGACTACTAGTAGCTTTCCACAGCGTCACCTAAGGACTTCCTCCAAGTCAGCTGTTATGAGGGTTTTGGCGGTTCATTTTTCTGGGCTTTGAAGTATAAATTATAATCACGGGGAAACAAAGGTCCAGTTATCGTATATGCAACAAATTAAGTCTTTAAACGCTTTTTGCATATCATTTAAAGTAGAACAATGAATGATTGGACATCTGGAACGCTTCTACTAAATAATTATAATTCACTTCAACATCAGTGACCGCGCTGTCTTGTTTTCAGTTCACTGGTTGTCATGACGTTTCAGTCTTTACAGTGAAAATTATCATAGATTATTACCATAAGTAAAAAAATATAGAATTAAATCCGAACGTCGAAGCAAGAAGTGTCTGATTTTGATATCTACTGCAGTAAATGAACTGAGCATAAACGATTCTCTTGCATTGTTAATACCATCGCAAGATTTTTACATGACACCGCTCTTGCACCTTCTTTACAGAGAATGTGTTTGGATGTCAGTTATGATAATCCCTTGCATATATCTTTGTCTACAATATCGACGACCAGTGTTGTGATGCCGGTTTGGCATAATTAATTAATGCTTCTATCCTCATCTTGATGAACAAGGATACGCATTTAGAATTCAGTTACAGAACTCGACGATATCTCGGCTTTTAGAGAGAGAGAGAGAGAGAGAGAGAGAGAGAGAGCAAAATCAAAATCATTGAAGCAGAAAAAGTGTCAGTTTATACATGAAAAGACAGTAATTTTCAAAAGAATAACTGAATTATCATTCAGATTGACGTACAGTAGAATGACAGTAACCCACATAATAATTACTTCCATCTCCCAAAAAGTTTCTTTCGGTCTAATATAAAGCTAATGTACCGTCATTGATAAGTAGTTATACCAGTTAGTGATATGACTCCTGAGGATTAAAATCTAGTGGTTTCTAACTGAGAAAAGCAGTAATGAAAACTCATGGTTTTGTGAAACTTCATTGGTACTCGCTGTCGTGTTCTTGGTCTTCTTCTTAGAGACTTTCTGACAGAGGTAACATTTGGATGAAAATTTATATTTGATAAATGCATAAAAAGCATAAAATGATTTATTCTTCCATTTGTGGGTCGGATAATTGACTACTTCAAATAACGATTTGGTATTGCATGCAGGAGAATAAATCTAGTTTTTATCAGAAAAACTTCAGAAGATTTTAGATAAAAAAAAATGAAATAGTATTGTGGAAGATGTGTATGCGTAGTACCTAAAAGGAAGTTTTATAAAAAAAAACTTTAGTTTACAAAACCCGTAGTTTACAAAAACCTCAAACTTAAGCTCAAACTACTCCTCAAAGAACTCCTACTAGGGATACATGATTATCCTTTATTACAAAGGAATGAAGAACTTGTTCTTTGGAAAGGAGGTCTCAAGGGCCAGGAGACTCTGACGAAGGTTCAGAACAACCACCAGTTCTCACTACAGTCAGCTCATTTCAAGAACCTGACACCACCCTTTATCATGGCTAAGGAAATGTTAACATAAGATTTAAATTAACAAGTTTCAGATTTTCTAAAGCTGATAAACAAAGAGACCATATATAATTTACTTTTTACCCATAATATATGCAGTCCATAAAAATTCATTTTTGTAACTAATAAAATCAAACAGGTTGGAATATCTTTTAGCAGGCTTCCTTTTGAATTTAACTGAACGGGATAGTTTTTGCAGCATCAGTAAAGGCAAACGTCATTAAACAAAAGTGACTCTTTGCAGTTTGCAAAAACTCAGGTTATTTATGATATATATTCACAAAACAATGACAACTAATATCTTGCAGAAAAAAAATTAAGAAAAGGACTTTTCAAAGGAAAACAATGTCACTTTTTGTGGAACTTAAAATTTCTTAGTAGTACGCCAAAGTAGGATCAAAGCCTTCTAATAGTACACCAAGAAGACTACGGATCAATTCTCTCTCTCTCTCTCTTTCTCTTCAAACAGATCATGCTATTTAAACTCTGATACCAGAGAAATTGCGGTGTTATATCACAAGCAAAATATCAAGACTGAATTCTAATAGGACCTGAAATGGAAGCCCTCACTTCCCGTCCCAAATTTAAAGGCCAAACACCAAATCCTGTTCTGAGCTTATTCGCCAGTTTTCCCTCAGGCGCTGGAAGCTCAACCGAAATTGTGTTTGCAGGAGTTTTGGTACAGAAATGACTTCAACTTCTTTGTGATAAGATATGCTCTTTTTGTCCTTTGTTTCTTTTTATTGATTTATTATGAGGTTGAAGTCGTTTTAGATCCATAGGTAATAAATAAACAAATATAAAAAAAGTATGATTCTTGACTTAAGTTGTAGAGATCATCCTCAGTTATTATCGAGGATAAATTTATGTTTTGTTCACCGATAATCAAATGGCACTCTTCCCTTTCACATGAGAAAATTAGGAGGAATCTACTGTATCTTAAAACAATATATTTCAAAATGCAATATACTTTGAGAAATGCAATGCCTATGCTCCATTATACTTTCAGCCGCTTAGGCACTGATCATGTTTTTATTGTTTGGTCTGTGGGCAGTGATTGACCTCTCCCTTGCCCCTGATGCTCATGAGTGCCCTTGGGCCTTTTAAAACATCACTTCGTTTTCTGGCTACAGATGGTTCCGGGTCTTTGTTAAATCTCCCTTTTTCATTAAGTTTTCCTTATTTCCTAATTAACAGAGAAAAAGCTTGTATTGTAAATAAACTTGATTTGTTGATATTTAATGGGATGACAAGCTTATGAACTGCATATATTATCATATTCACCAATTGTACCTTAACAGTTGTCGTATAGATTACATGGCTATGGCTCGTATAAATGAAAGCAATGAAAAAAGGTAATGATGTTTGCAAGATCATATTGTCGTATCTCATTATCCTTCCTTAAGTGTTCAGTGTTCTTGGGCTGTTCAGCGTCATTTCCTTCCGCCGCACATTTTACTGCATTCATTGAATCGTACTTTGTGAACGCGACCTTTAGTCTGTGCACATCAACAGAAACATGTCTAGCCGTCTGGATAATGAATATAGACTATAGTCAATGTCACACTATAGTTCCTGTTCCCAGAAAGGGTCAAGGTTCGATTGCTGGTCAGTACAGGACTATTTATCATAATATACACTTGAATTTGTCAGCATAATTATAACAGGTTCAATAGGATGTTACCTGTTGCTCTGCGCTGCAAGTATTAGGGAAACACAGTGTGCTATCGACTCCATGACAACTATAAAAACACTATAATGGTTAATCTGGTGACAAAATTAGATTTAATGTCCTCGTCCTGATTTATTTACGAAGATTATTTGGGTATCAGTGAAGGTGAAGATGACAAGGTTTCAAAGAAAAATGCTGCATTGTGGCAATGAAGCATGTTGCTTGCTGGCCTGGGTGACAGTGGCAGCAGGGGCTGTCGTTAAGCTGGCTTGAGTGTGAATTTTTGTACCGACACCATGAGGGGAGAAGCTTCAGCGATTTGTTGCAAGACAAAACAAGGAGCTGACAGCTGCCTTAACGCCACACATTGAATTTCAGAAATACTCAAGGGAATAGCAAAGGACACAAAAAAAGTATATCTTAGTTTTACCAGACCACTGAGCTGATTAACAGCTCTCCTGGGCTGGTCTTGAAGGATTAGACTTATTTAACGTGGCTAAGAACCAATTTGTTACTTAGCAACGGGACCTACAACTCCTATTGTGGAATCCGAACCACATTATAGCGAGAAATGAATTTCTATCACCAGAAATAAATTCCTCTAACTCTTCGTTAGCCAGGCGGAGAGGCGAACTCGGGCCCATGAGTTTCAGGCCACAACTCAACCGACTCACCCAACAAAGAGCAAAGGACACAGAAGTGTTCAATGGGTATGGATAGGTAGGTAAAGCCGTATATGAATGAAAAGGTAGACAGAAGATTATGCCTTTTATAAAACAAGGAACCTTTACGAACAAATATATATATATATATATATATATATATATATATATATATATATATATATATATATATATATATATATATATATATATATATATATAATATATATATATATATATATATATATATATATATATATATATATATATATATATATATATATATATATATATAATATATATATATATATATATATATATATATATATATATATATATATATATATATATATATTATATATATATGTATATCTATATGTATATGTATGAATATATGCATGTGTGTGTATATATATATATACAGTATATATATTATATATATTATATATATATATATATATATATATATATATATATATATATAAATATAAATTATATATATATATATATATATATATATATATATATATATATATATATATATATATTATATATATATATATATATATATATATATATATATATATACATATATATATATATATATATATATATATATATATATATAATATATATATATATATATATATATATATATTACGTATTGAGTAGCCAATTTTCTTTTATAGTTTAAAAGATTAACATGAAGAGAAGAAATTGGGTAATTCCAATTTTTACTAATCTTATGGTGGAGAGGAAAATTGCGTAATGTGATTATAAAAGTGAGTTGGATATTAACGAGTGAGAAAGGTTTTGTGCAGAAGTTAAGTGAAGAATGAGCTAAGGTTGCAAACAGAAGTGCGAGAAGTGAATATGGAGAAATAAACTAAATACTGGATTTATTCGATTTAGTCTTGCCAGGCCGTGTCCGTGCACATAACGTCATAGAAACTACAGTACATCTCAGTTGGCTGGAAGAATACGGAGGTTTCATCAGTCTCATGCTCCTTTTCATACTTTGACGTCTTAGGGCAGGAGTCATAAGCCAGCCAAACCTATTCAACCACCAGGAAGAGAATTGCATCAAGTAGCGCGATGATGAAGTTGGTTGGAAGTTGAGGGCAGCAAAAAGAGGAGACTTAATCGTGAAAAGGTAGACAAGTGGATGAATCGTGCATTCATTGGGTAAATGAAGGAAACGTAAAAGAGAAGCAACCAAAGAACAATGGCTAAAATTAATGTAAAGAGGAAGATTGTAGTGAGGAATCGCTGAATATTTTATGTAAATGGAGATGTATATACTGCCTAAAGAAAGCGCAGTCCAGCTTTGACGGAAGCAGCAGTAGTAAAGATTTGCTGAATGCATATGACAGACAGACAGGCAGCTGTTAATGATGGAGGGGTGGGGAAAGTTTTGTAAATAAGAGGACCTTTATGAAATTAACTGTTTATACAGATCATGAATACTACTCAAAGCGGTGATGGTAGGGAAATTTACATGGTGAGGTTTGGATTTTGAAAGTAAGAGAGACAACAGAAGGGTTGATAGGTGGAAGCAGTGATAGATCAAACAAGGAGAGGAATTGTGTAATTAGAACGTTTTATGAAGCAGCTGTAAGAGAGCTTTGAGAGAAAGAGATTGTGAGAGATTTTGAAGAAGAATTATAATAGCAGTTTTACAAGAAATTTAAGAGAATATGAGGTTATGAAGAGATTCTGAAAGACGTATTATAGTTTTTATGAGGAGGACGTTTATATTGAAATCTTTATATACTGAGTGATTTGATTAGGACGAAAGCAGACTATGAAGAGGGCGTGTTTTGTCTACCTTACTTATTGAATGGCTGATTCATTCATAGCAACGACAACTTGGGTCCACTGTCGTAACGAAATCAATGTTTTTCTGAGTCCACTGTCATAGTACAGTAAAAATGTTTTCCTGGGTCCGCTATCGTAAAAAAGAAAAGAATTTTTCTGAGTCGACAATCATACCTAAAACAATGGTTTTCTGAGTCCTTTATCGTAACTAAATCAATATTTTTTGAGTCCATTGTTGTATCTAAATCAATGTTTTTCTGAATCCACTTTCGTAACAAAATCAATGTTTTTCTGAGTCCACTATCGTAACTAAAAAATATGTTTCTGAGTCCACTATCATAACTTAATCAATGTTTTTCGCAATGTTATTGGCCAAATCTTCCTTTGGGTTCAGCTGAGGCAGAGGAGGGTCCTTGATACAGTCTAAAGCTCGTGACGTCACAGCATTAAATCCTGGCAGTAGGAACCCGGTAGTTTCTCTCTCTCAAATTCCCTTTTGTTTCCAATGAAGATAATTCCCACCTAACTATTGTAATGATTTTTTCTATATTTTTTTATTTTACATTTTCTCTCCATGATAAAATCCGTGCGCAAGTCCATGAAAATATTTTTATCTAGTATCGATAGAGAATGAGCCCCAGTCACAGTCGTTGTCTAAAGGAAATTAAAATTTAAGCTATTATATAGAATTAAGCTATGCTGTTTTCTTCTTTGGTCTTATCGGTTGTATATCAGTAACAGTGGATGGATGAACCTCATTCTGTTTTTCGTATTTCTGTAAAATAAATTGCTGGAATAATCTGCTAAACTTTACATAGCACTATTCAGGTATCGAAGAAGGTTTAAGTTCCCAGAAATTTGCTTTGATTTTCTCTCCCCGAGTAAATCTTCCTCTCCACCTAGTAATTAAAGGGCATATTGTCTACTACCCTTTTTTTTTATGTCGTCCACATATTCAAAAGTACAAGTCGAATCTATCACCAGTCGCGTTTTTTCCTTTAACAAATTCCTACCGAAGGAAGTTCGTTAGGAAGACGACGATGCTATCGAAGTTGAAATCCCAATTAAGGTTTGAGGAATCTGGCAGCGCTTGAAATTATTTCCATCTTTAGGTTTGAATTTACCTTCGGCAGCCAATTTCAACTTTGGGTTCAAACATCAATATCAACTTGGAATATCCCCGCCTCTCGCTGCTAACAATTCACGACCCCAAGAAGAGTTTGGTTCAATAATAATAATAATAATAATAATAATAATAATAATAATAATAATAATAATAATAATAATAATAATTACCTCAATGTATATAACTCAAGATGAGAAAAGTGTTTTTATGCGTATTTGTGTGTGTGTGTGTGAGAGAGAGAGAGAGAGAAAAAATACATCAGTGCATATAACTGAAGATGAATTTTTTTTTATTCGAGAGAAGGAATATAAAAATAATTATGTGTAACATATTTCAGTATAAAAGTCATACTCAAAAATGGTTAAATGTCATAAATTTACAAATATGTCCGTCAATCACTAATATAAAAATCCTGCCCAAATCGATTGCACCCAAAATAAAGGCTCATTGCAAAACAAAATGAAGACAAATCACCTGCATGATGTGACTCGTTCAGTGCCTCAGATTTTAAAGAGAATTTAGTGTCGCTTTTGTGCAAATTCTCTGTTTATTTTAATCATTCGCTTCCCTGATGGCTGCTGTTATCCATCACATGGTTTTAGAGATTTGATATTTGTTGGTATCATTTTCCCAAACGGAATTTATGAAGGGAGGCTAGTGGGTAATTTTTATTTAAATCTTCTCTCTCTCTCTCTCTCTCTCTCTCTCTCTCTCTCTCTCTCTCTCTCTCTCTCTCTCTCTCTCTCTCTATATATATATATATATATATATATATATATATATATATATATATATATATATATATATATATATATATATATATAGGGTATGTTAGAGCTTTCATATATATATACATATATATATAAAGATATATATATATATATATATATATATCAGATAAAGGTGACAGCTTTCTGTAAAGATAGATGACAGCTGGTAGATACATACGTCACATTGGCTTCTGAGCAGGAGAAAAATTTCTGCCGTGGCGAGGTCGGTAACACTGTGTTTGAAACTCCAAGCATCGTGGAAGCTAGTTCAAACCGCCTGCATAACAAGAGAATAAAACGAAAGCCAAGCGCTGGGACCTATGAGGTCATTCAGCACAGAAAGGAAAATTGAGAGTAAAAGGTTGCAAAAGGTGTAACAGGAGGGAACCTGGCAGGTGCACTGTGAAATAATTGTTGGAAGAAAGTGGAAAGTAAGATGGGACAGAAAGAATATGAACGGAGGTACAGTAAAGGAATGAAAGGAGGGTAGCTAGGGGCCGGAGGGATATAAAAAAGAACCATAAGTAATGCGTACTGTGCACCGCTCGTGAGGTGAACTGACGGCGCTACCCGCCTCCAGGGCCAAACCGCATGAAGGCTGATACTTATTCTTTCATTTATTTTCTACTCAAAACTACTGATGCCTAAGCTGGAAGCATCAAATACTCAGCAGATGGAGAGAATCTTCCCGAAGACTCTTGAGAAGTGAAGAGACACAACTAGACATCTAACTCCAGTTTTCCAATATTTGAAGGCATAATAAACAATTTATTGACAGGGGTCTGTCAATAAATAATAAGAAAACAGAAGTTATGGTTATCTCCAAAGATGAAATCCCCCCAATAACAGGTATAAGAATTAATGCTGACACAGTTAAACAAACCGATAGTTTTAATTATTTACGATGCACTGTCACTAGTGATGGAAAATGCGAAAAAGAGATCAGGATGAGAATATCCATGGCAAAAGATGCATTTGGTAAGATAAAGAAATTAGTCACCAACTCAAAAATATCGATGAATCTTAGGAGGAGATTTGTGAAATGTTTTGTTTGGTCTGTATTGTTGTATGGCTGTGAAACTTGGACCTTGAGGAAGGCAGATGAGGAGAGGTTGCAGGCTGCAGAAATGTGGTTTTGGAGAAGGATGCTGAAAATATCATGGACAGAAAGGAAAACTAATGAGCAGGTGTTAGAGAGAGTAGGCATTGAGAGAGGGGTTTTGGCTTCAGTGAGAGGTAGACAAATGCGGTTTGTGGGTCACATAGTGAGAAGACAAGAACTAGAACATCTCTCTCACTGGTAAAATCAATGGAAGTCGGCCGAGAGGAAGACCTAGACAAAAAATATATGGATGGATTGGTGAGAATGACTGGAGGAAGAATGTCTGCAGCTCAGTTGCTGCAGAGAGCCGGAAATAGAGAGGAATGGCGAGCCATGATTGCCGACGTCCTTGGGGATATTTGAATGATGATGAATAAACAATGTGTTTTAATAAAGCAAAAATTTGTAAATGTCTTGCGTAAAGAATAAATAATGAATATGTGAGAGTAGTCATAGATACCCCCTCATCTTGTGCTTTGTTTTAAGGTTTCCTCAATTGTAGAGAGAAAGAGAGAGAGAGAGAGAATGATAAGTAAAACTGAGGTACTTTCATCGTACTTAAAAAATATAATCTTTATTATTATTATTATTATTATTATTATTATTATTATTATTATTATTATTATTATTATTATTCAGATGAACTCTGTGTATACGGAACAAGCCCACCAAATGGGCCACTGACTTGAAATCGAAGCTTCCCAAGAACATGAAGCTCCTTTGAAAGACGTAACAGAAGGTAACAGGAAATACAGAAGGAAGAGATCAGTTATTAGAAAAAAATAAATTAACAATATAATAAATAATAAAAATTAATAAATAAGCCTTGAGGTATTGAAATTCCCAGCTGCTTCTGTATTTCATAAATTACAAACTTTCTTGTTGAAGACGTAGGTATTTCGCTCCTTTCAGGAGAAACCCCAGTTTTGTCCCCCGCCTTTTCCTCTTTTTGTTATATTCTGAGATTTGATGAAGATACAATACTTCAAGTAACGGTGTGAGGGAAGCCAGCGGCCTGGAAATCCAAATTCCAGTCTTTCAGGCTTCTATGCTCACATTTCATTATCTTAGAATAGAATATAGAATTTAGGCCAAAGGCCAAGCGCTGGGACCCATGAGGTCATTCAAAGCTGAAAGGGAAATTGACTGTGAAAGGTCTGAAAGGTGTAACAGGAGGAAAACCTCGCAGTTTTACTATGCGAATCAATTGTTAGGAGAGGGTAGAAAGTAAGATGGAGGAAAAAGAATATGAACGGAGGTATAGTAAAAAGAATGAAGGGTGTTGCAGCTAGGGGCCGCAGGGACGCTGCAAAGAACCGTAAGTAATGCCTACAGTGCACCGCATGAGGAGCAGTGACGGCACTATCCTCTTACGGAGATTTCTTTATCTTGTTAACTTGAACGATCGGGAAACAGAAATATTTCTCAGACATTAAACGACTTGACACGAACCTCCAATGCAACAGATTTCAAATTTATTACTCTAATGGCTGTTTGTGAAGGATAGTGAAAATAACAGTTACGTACGAAAAAAAGACCTACCAGACTTTGAATAGAAGAGACATGATTTAAGCAAAACTATTTAGGGAACAGCCTAATGTCATGAAGTTTTTTTTTTTTTGCGACCAGTTTGTTATTTTTTTGAAGCATACAAATGGGTGTATTGTATCAAGAGAAATTTTTTATTTGCCCCTAAAAAGAAAGTACTCGATTCCCGTTCTTTCACTTTTACGACCCGAGGGCTTGTTTATGCCCCTGCCATTCCACAAAACTATTCCAGTAAGTGTAGGGAAGAGGAAATATGAAAACGAATGCACAATAACACAAAATGCTGAACAAAAAAATAGCTGCTGTTAAAACCTAAGCTGTAAATATCATCTGATTGCTGAGCAGAGAGAGAGAGAGAGAGAGAGAGAGAGAGAGAGAGAGAGAGAGACCTTATTCCCTGAACATATGAAGCATCATTGTGTAAAACTGATTTTTTTTCCATCATGCTGCATTTGCAGTGTTTAGTACATGATTTACTAAAACCTCCGTTTTTCTGTACTTGGTGTGAGTTTATTTTTTGCAAGCTAAAACTAATCAAATAAATAAATAAATAAATAAATACACACATACATTATTTATATACAGATATATAATATATATATATTCTGTATATATAAATGTATATACATACACATTACACACACATATTTACGTATATTTACACATTATATATTATATATATATATATATATATATATATATATATATATATATATATATATATATATATATATATATATATATATATATATATATATATATACTGGTGTGTGCTAATCCTTCTTCACAGAAATTAAACATAAGGTCCTTCATACTTTAACGCTGAACTTGTACAGAAAAATTCCAAACACATTAACCACTAAGTATAATTAAACAGAATTGTATATGCAATTTAGGTGACTTTAATACATATTCATCAATATTGTTCAAAGTAACAACACATTTGTTCTTCAGCGTCCATTTTTGCCTTTTGAAAATGCTTTTATACTTTACTAAAAATACATTTATATTTAAAAGAATAACTCCGGAAACCAAGTGCGAACACTGAAATGAAAATTAAATTCTTTTGTCAACGCAAGAACGTTTTGCATTTGTAAAAAAGAGAGATTCATTTCGGCCTCTTCGCTTTAAAACTGCTGGACTCATTGTTATGGCTGTCCCACTCCACAACCCCAAGAAGCTTTGGTGTGATGCAGGAAGAGGGAAAAACTGCGACTAATGCATAGCGACTCAGAGTGCTGAGCGATAATGTCTGCGTTTGATGAGAATGGATCTCCTCATTCTCGTTCACTCTATTCCGTAGGGGGGTAGTGTCGTCAGTGCACCTCACGTGGTGCACTGTAGGCATTACTTAAGGGTCTTTGCAGCGTCCCTTCGGCCCCCAGCCGCAACCTCTTTCATTCCTTTTACTGTACTTCCGTTCACATACTCTTTCTTCCATCTGTCTTTCCACTCTCTTTAACAATTGTTTCATAGTGCAACTGCGAGGGTCTCCTCCTGTTACACCTTGCTAACCTTCTTACTGTCAGTTTCCCTTTCAGCACTGAATAACCTCATAGGTCCCAGCGCTTGGCCTTTGGCCTAAGTTTTATATTCTTTTCATTGTTCACTCTATGTCCTCCATACTTATCAGCTCTAATAATGCTGTTTTATTCCCCAATTCTGAGAGGACAGGAAATGTTTTTTTTTAGTGAATAGCAATCTATGCCTACCTCTAAAGTAGCATGAATTTGAAAGTCTGACTGCGCTAGGTGACTTAACTGCAAATGTGAGTGATCGGGAGAGATGGCGTTTTCAGAAGCACTGAAGTAAAATGTATTCTGAGAATTCTATAAAATGTATTTAGAAGGACAGTTGGTTTTTGGAAGACCGAATTCAGCGGATGTAATTAAGAAGAAAGGAAATTATTGTGGTATATCTGATCACTGTTTGCTTCAAATGAAAGGTGAGTTTCATAAGGAAGTGAGAATAGGGATCAGAAGCAGATTATAGTTAAACAGTGAAGAGGAAGAATACGCAAGAAGCATGCAAGGTTCAAGGATATGATCATGACGCCAGTAGGGAGTGTCTGTTTGTACTGGAAGGCAGGGAAAAGGAATAACTCACTTTTCTGCTATTTGTAAATTCAATAAAATTTGAAATTTCAGGCCCAAAGGGGGTTAGTGCCGTCAGTGCACCTTATGCGGTGCATTGTAGGCATTACGTAAGGTTCTTTGCAGCATCCCTTGGGCCCCTCGGTGCAACCTCTTTCATTCCTTTTACTTATCTCCCTTCATAGTCTCTTTCTTCACTGTTGAAAACCCACCCTTCTCTAACAATCGATTCTTAGTCCAACTGCTTTGAGGTTTTCCTCCTGTTACATCTTTCAACCCCATTTTATACGCTTTTTATGTAAGTTGCTTTTTTGTCTGGTTGTTTGTTTGTCTTGGTCAAATCTTGTAATTCAATTTGACCTATTCCCCTATTTTTCCAAGCCTTCTTTGGCTCGACAGGATATTAATTTCGTTAGCTACAATCATAAATCGGTTCCAATTTCTGTCAAAACTATAAAGCATAAAATAAGAAATATAAAAAAACATGTTTTAAAAACACTTTTATTAGAATGCACTAAAAAGTTATAAAATTTGTTGAGAAACCAGGATTCTCTTACAATTAATCAGGTCGCTGAAAATAAAAGCGTGGAGGCGCCAAGCATGGAGGAAATGCTACGAAAGATAAAAAAATATATTTCTTTTCTTGCAGCATTTCCTCCAGTGTTGCTTTGAGAGCCCCACGAGTTCCATTTTCTTGAAGACATGTATTAATTGTAAGAGAATCCAGAACAGATTAAAAATAGTTTTTTTTTACTTTTTGGCAAAACAAAAACATGTTTAAATTTTTTTTTTTATTATTATTATTTTACTCTCAATTTCCTTTTCAGCGCTAAATGACCTCATAGGTCCCGGCGCTTGGCTTTTCAGTAAATTCTATATTCTGTTCTCAAAATTTGAATAAGTTTAAATGAATATGTATTACATATAGACATGGGAGTTTTTCCAGTATTTTTTATTCTGAAATTTTACATTTAAGTTCAAACTTGTATTATAAGGAAATTTTTAACAGCCTGCAGATGAGTAGACTCCAAACGCTACATCTATCCAAGGAAAGTTCTCATAGGAATTTAATAAAATCCTCATGTCAAAAACACAACTTTGCATTTCCGTAAACCATTCAAAAAGTAACTGAAGATACTGATGCTGAAAACAGGAAATTTCCAAACCAACCCAAATGCACCAAAAAGAGAAGCAATTTCAGTTCTAAAGAGAGAGAGAGAGGAAGGCGCCAATTTGCATCTTAAAAAATTCTCTACATAGTACTAGGATTTTTCTTCTTCGGTTCATTTTGAACCACAGCTGTTTCCATTAGCAACTTATGAATAATGCACAACTGTGTCACTAACAGGAAATTCTTTATTAGATCACAACTGGAACTCTCCTTTTGCACAGTTGGCGCTCTGAGTTTACTCTCAAGTGCTGCACACCTTCGCCTCGCTATAAACCTCAACTGCATATTGAACAGGTGCCCCTCCTGCCTTTGTATGGCACCACACTATTCAGTCTGCTTTCTGCTCGGTCTGTTTGGGTTCGTTTGGAAATCTCCCATATTTGCAGTCTCCTTTTTATCTGGTTGGCTTGTTCCTCTTTCTTATTGGTTTCCGTCAATGATTTATGGTAATCCATAGTTGTGTCTTTAATATGGTATCATCAGAACTCTCTGTGCATGTCATAACAGATATTAACTCCACATACCTCAGTCAAATACTATGTAGATTTTAAATAATTGTAGTTTCAGATAAAAAATGAACCACCTGATAAGATTAGAACAGAATAGAATAGAATATAGAATTTAGCCCAAAAGGCCAAGCGCTGGGACCTATGAGCTCATTCAGCGCTGGAACGGAAATTGACAGTGAAAAGGTTCGAAAGGTGTAAGAGGAGGAAAACCTCGCAGTTGCACTATGAAACAATTGTTAGGAGAGGGTGAAAAGTAAGATGGAAGAAAGAGAATATGAACGGAGGTACAGTAAAAGGAATGAAAGGAGTTGTAGACAGAGGCCGAAGGGACACTGCAAAGAACCTCTGACGGCACTACCCTCCTAAGGAGACAACTTGATAAGTGAGAGAGGATAAGTTGCTCTCAGCAGAGTAAATACAGAGAGAGTATATAATTAATGAAAGAGACAATGGGTCTCAAAATAAAAGAAGCAAATGATGAGATGAGGTCAAAACTGTCTGCAGTCCTATATTGCAGCAGGAATCTTTTTTATTGAATATGAATTTATTTATTAAATATTTATCGAATATGATTTACTGAATATGAAGGATAGAAGAGAGGAAAATTTGAAAGGGACAGGAGTGAAAGCAGTGAGTAAGTCAAGAAGAGCAATTAAGAGGAGGCAGAAGAAGAGCAAAGAGGAACCCAAGAATGGGTGTGTTTATAAGTAAAGTAACTCAGTGTGGTGAAAGGGTGATTCAGAGGCTGACTAGGGTGTGTAAGGTATGCTTCAAAAAGACAAAGGCTCCATTAAATAGGTGACAGGAATTGCAAAGGGGTTACAGGAGACTGAAGGTGCATTGTCAATGCAGCGGCTGAAGGGTCTGTAGCCGCGAGGATGTATCCTTGCGGTCCCCACTTTGCATTCATTTCCATCCTATCAAATGGCAAGGTTTTCAATGACAAGTCTACGGCTGTAGACGTGTCACGGAAAACCTCTTTTGATATAATGGAAATGAGTGCAATTTGGAAGCCGCACGGCTACATCCTCGCGGCTACAGACGCTTCAGTCACTGCACTGACAACGTGCCTTAAGAGGTATAGGACCATAACATTATGCAAAGCACAATGATGAATGTGTAAGATAGGAATTTGATTGAGGAAGTAAGAGAGACAGCAGAAGGACTGATATCGCAAGACAAGGAGAGGGAGACTGGATCGAGAGTAGTGTATATTATCCCCATGCAGCGTCTGGGACTGATACATGATGAATGAATCCCTTCCCTGAAAATCTGCCTGGTCATCGGCTATTACAGCTTTCCATACGGCATTCTAGCTTCTAGTTCGAGTCAATCCCGTCTGTCTACATTTCAGTCTCTTCTGATGTAGTTTCTTGTGTATTGTTAGTCATTCCACCGCTGATGATGGCGCTGTTCGCTATTCGGATGTTTGGAAGAATAAAAAACAAATTCAAAGAATGCACCTCTGCTTCGTTAGCTGTCTTTTGAAGAAAGAATGACGTACACTTGGAGAAAAAGATGGAAAACTGACATATATTATATATATATATATATATATATATATATATATATATATATATATATATATATATATATATATATATATATATATATATATATATATATATATATATATATATATATATATATATATATATATATAAATGGCTTAAAAGTAGTAAAAGGAATGAAGGACGTTACAGTATATCAAGAAACGAGATGGCCAAAGACTTGGAGAGGAAAGGCCATATGAACGGTTAATAGAATTAGATGAAAAACGGTGTTGAAACTGTCTGTAAAGATGAACAGCTTATCGAGGAAAAAGGAAGCAGCTGAGTGTTGGAGTGAAAATGACGCTTAAATGATGTCAGGAGAACGTCATCCCCCCATGGAGATTGGAGGCCACTTAATATCACTGAAGAAATTCCAAGTATTTCTGTAAGTGACGTGAAAGAGGCTTAGCACAGATTAACTAGCTCCCCGGGTTTAGATAACGTAGCTGGAGAACATTCAAAATATGCTCATCCTATCCTGTTTATTTACCTCTCTTTTATTATATATAGTATATGGATATATATATATATATATATATATATATATATATATATATATATATATATATATATATATATATATATATATATATATATATATATATATATATATATATATATATATATATATATATATATATATATATATATATATATATATATATATATATATATATATATATATATATATATATATATATATATATATATATATATATATATATATATATATATATATATATATATATATATATATATATATATATATATATATATATATATATATATATATATATATATATATATATATATCCAATATATATATATATATATATATATATATATATATATATATATATATATATATATATATATATATATATATATATATATATATATATATATATATATATATATATATATATATATATATATATATGTGTGTGTGTATATATATGTATGTGTGTGTGTTTTGTTTACTTAGTTACATGCCAAAGATTTTAACTAATATCAAAATATGTTCTCTACTGAAAAACCAGCAGAAAAGTGTATCAGATATGTCTGATTACTGACCAATAGCTTTAGAATCCATTATATCGAAACTATTCGAATGTAATTTTAGAGGGATGTCAGAAATATTTTGAAACAACGGATACCAATTGGCTTATAAAACCTTTCATAGCTCAGATATGGCTTTTTTCGGCTAAAACAAACTTCATAGAGTTGTTTCGTTTTCCTTTGTTCCATGGACCTCTCAAAAGCGTTCGACCTTGTTTACCATAAAAGATGTTTGATATTTTAAGGCAGAGAAAAGAAACTACTTTACATAACAGAAATACTGATAACCTTGTATGCAGCCCAGGGGTTTAGAGTAACATGGGGAAAAAATGGCAATTAAAATGTAAACTGTCAGACTGGGACCTTCCTTGAGCATCTCATTTCTTGAAGGCGTCTTCTTGTTATTGTTTAGGTAATTAAGTCGTTTGTTGGCCGAAGGAGCAATTTCCTTGAAAATATCTAATTATAGATTGGGCGTCAGGCATACTAACTGGTCTTTGAATACGGCTTCGGAGGTGAAGGCCTTGTTTCCCTGGAAAGTGCCCAGCTGTCTGGTGAGTGCTCCCTCTACTATTCTTCTTTTATTGGCATTATGCGACTTCCAGATAATCTTTTCCTTGCCGAAAGAAATCTGATGGTCCAAATGAAGACACTGGTTGGCTACGGCACTGTTCCTGGGCCCGGTCCTACTTGCATTTTTATGCTCGGCTAATCTGATTGAGCAATCTCTTCCAGTCTCCCCGACATAGATTTGGGCACAACCTTTACAGAGAATAATGTACAGTAGACACCAGTTTTGGGTACAGTGACACTGTCAGTCAGTATTAACAATACCTCCCACCCAACGTGGGTTGTCTGAATAAAAATGTGAAAGTTTGTTTTCTTGCCTGAACGAATTGCAGGAGTTTAAAGTAAATTGCCCTTTTCCTAGATATACAATCCCGAAGTCTTTTTTTTTTTTTATCATAATCCCACCTATAACCAAACCCACAATTGTAGTAGCCACATGATGGGGGTAGCACCTGTCACGCAAGCCCATCCACAATTGTAAGCGCCTTGTTAGCAAGCTTCAGCGACTGAATCAGCTGTTGCGAAAGGCACAGTTTTTTTAGAATTTGTCCTCATATTTATTTATCATTGATGTAGCACTTAATCTTAGGCAATGTATTTAGATTGTTAATACCTGAAAGAAGCAGCGAGTCCAGTTTAGGAAATAAAGTAGAAAATACTTGGTCATTGTATTTATTGGATAACCATTGCTCATATGTGCTCATTACTCATGTGGTACTCGCGCATTATTCCGGCATTGTTGTTATTCATATTGGAATTTTATTCTTGCGGGTTGGTCTGAATAGCAAGAGATTCCAAACCTGGACATTCATTGTATACATTTCGTTCACTGACTCATTAATGACTCATGCATTAACCTTGCAGTGCTCTGACGTCATCACTTATACGGGACCTGCCTGTAAATACTTCAAAATAATGATGCAGATGTTTTCTGTTTTGATTTATCCTCATGTTTCATGTCATTATATTTAAAAATCAAATACCAACGTATTTCCTGGTTCGTAATTCCAATGGAGAAGTGCTTTCTATCTTGAGAAAATTTATAAAAAACTCTTGAATGGAATCTTCAAAGCTTACTTCTTCCTTCACGTATCAGAAGTTGATAGACGAGATATACAGTATATTCTCACTGTTGTAGACACAATGGGTAGTATTCAGGAACAGTTGCTTTTCCATAACAATAGTTAAAAGTGACAGAAGCACAAAAGTGCTTTTGCTCTGCCAGTTTGAGTTTTCCTTTTTTGTTTATTTAATTTTTTTTTTGCTAAGGCCCTTTCTGACGACAAATGTTTTACTTAGACATTCAATTATTATTATTATTATTATTATTATTATTATTATTATTATTATTATTATTATTATTATTATTATTATTATTATAAGCCAATCCGCAACCCTAGTCGGAAAAGCAAAATGCCACAGCCCCAGTTTCCCCCAATATGGAAAACAGCAAGTACAGAAGAGGAACTGAAAAGTAAAGGATAATCAATGGAAGAGAAATAACAGAGAAAAACAAAATAAAAAAATAATAAGATAAATAAGGAAGTAAAGTAGATAAGGCAAATAACAAATGAACTACGAAGTGAGACTCATGGCCGCCTGCTCTACAAAATATTTAGGCTAAATTTGCACTTGTGAAGTTGTGAAGGGAATCAATTAGCAATTAGGAACTTGGGGAGAGAGTTGGTAATTTATCTCTCTCTCTCTCTCTCTCTCTCTCTCTCTCTCTCTCTCTGCACCCTTTTAGCGTCAAGGGTTAAATTGAATGTGCAGCCAGTGGCTTTTATGACCCTTGAGGGCGCCATTACACTCATCTAAATAGAAGTGGAGAGTAAAACAAAATCCGGTCTGCTCTTTAGCGCTCCGTTGTCGATGAGAAGCGCCGTTCACATCCAAATTTGTTGTGAAAAATAAACTAAACCGGAAAATAACAGATTAAATGTTCTTACTCTCTCGGGCATTTGCCCCATCAACAGAATTAGAGGACGTCATGATTATGGCCGCGTGAGTGTTTGTGGTTTAACGAAATTCCTCTGGAAAGAATTTGTGTTAGTCAGGATAAGTGACCTCATTCACAGATCAGCCTTTTTTGGCAATTAGGTTTTGTTGCTTTTTTGGGGAAGTGCTGAAATATTGAAAAATGCAAACCAAACTCTTTGTTCCAGCGCTGCAATTTTCCAAACCGGAATAATCATTATACTGATGACCCTGTAGGAGGGTATTGCCGTTAATGCATCCCACGTGGTGAACCGTAGGCATTACTTAAGCTTCTTCGCAGTGTTCTTTTCGGCCCCCAGATGCAACCCCTTTCATTCCTTGTACCTCCATTCATATGCTTTTTCTTTTATTTTTACTTTCCGCCCTCCTAACAATTGTTTCATAGTGCAACTGCGAGGTCTTCCTCCTGTTACACCTTTAGAACCATTCTACTCTATTTCCCTTTCAGCGCTGAATGACCTCATAGTTGCCACCGCTGGGCCTTTTACCAAAATTTCATATTCCATTCTATTCCATTATATTGATGATCATAAGTGTTGTGCATTCGCTGGTTCGACCTGATTTGTTTCCTGTTTCATTCCTTGTCGAAGGAAGGTTAATCATTTCAGTAAAACAACATATTGGGAGTAATTATGGAAGGAGACCTCGTAATTAAATACGTAGAGCTATTTACGACAGACAGGTATTGGAGAGAAACGGGTCAATTCAGATCGCATCCTGTCCCAGGGATATTATAGATTATTAATCCTCTTCCAAATTGTGTTCCATGAAAGTCTTATTCATTGAGCCAGGCTTCATGACTCCTGGAACATGTTCCTGTTATTGCTCTTCTTCATTACTCCAGACTCAGACACTTCAGTCTTCAGTCTGGAAACATTAAGCAATCTGATCCGCTTCCAGTTTTATAAACAGGTTGGTGGCACAGATTTGATCAGTAATAGAAGAATTGTAGTATTGATACTGAGGGTCTGTTGATGCTCGACCCGTCTTGTCGACGTTTTCAGTGGCACGTCATCATCACGACCTCTTCCGATGACGTCGCAAAAGCCTCATATTTTCGGTGTTTTGTTGTTTTCTGATGAAGTTTTGTGACGTCCGAACAGAAGGCCTTGATTAGTGATTCTGTAGCCTCGACATCTTCAAGGTATGAAATCCGGAAGGGGGCTAGTGCGGTCAATTCACCTCCTGTGGTGCACTGTGGGCATTACTAAAGGGTGTTTGCAGCGTCCCTCCTGCCCCTAGCTGCATCAGATCCTTAGCCTTTTACTTTAGCACCACTTCCTCTTCCTGTCCTCAGTCTTGCTGTCCAACCCCTCTAACTATGCTTAGTGCAGCTGAGGGGTTTCTCCCAGTTCCACCTTTAGATCCTTGTAATTCATTTCCTCTATTTTCTTGATGTTTTTATCTTGCTGTGAACCACCTAAATTCCTGTCTTCATTGTCCCAAGCGCTGAATGGCTGAAACGCCTCAATTTCTTAAACTAATCAGTCAATCTTTCGTGATGTCTAGACAGGATTAACGTAGTGGAAACGATTGAATGTGGTTAAGGTTACGTTATAATCATCAACTCCAGTCACCTCCCCTTGGACTATTCAGTTTCCACGTGTAGATACAAATGGTAACATTCCTCTTCTTCTTCTTCCTTTGCACACGACAAAGTCAAATGCAAATGCTTTTGCTCGTAGAGATTCATGATGAGGGAATTAGCGAGCGGTGCAGAATTCAGTCTCCCGCTTATGAACAAACCTTATTTTCACTTTGAAGTGATTCTAATGAATTCCTCCTTTAAAGTGGTATGTGACCACCTGATAACAATATAAATGAAAGAGAGGATGATATTCTATGAATAAATTTCCTCTTTCATTAAAGGTAAATCTCTCTTAATGACAATCAGGTAATGAATGTCTGGAGGTGCTCTGTGATAATACCTGCTCTAATTTAACACCCTTTACTTATGCTAATAAATATTTCAGTTTACTCATGTCTTAAACTTCCCTTTATTATTAACGTAGATATAGTCTGGATTTAGAAACATTTGAATAAATTGTATACTATATGTTATATATGTATACATACATATTGTATATATATATATATATATATATATATATATATATATATATATATATATATATATATATATATATAATATATATATATATATATATATATATATATATATATATATGAATGTATATGTGTACGTTTATGTGGCAAACGCAGCATTACCTACCACAGCCTCGCTAGGCAATTAGAGTTTTTCTTATGCCTATTCCTATTTTGCTGTCCAGTTTTTTCTTTTGTTGCTTTTAGCTCCTCGACTCTTCCAGCGAATTTTTATATTGAGGAAAACGTAGGTCAAGTTGAAGGTTGAGGGTACCGGACTCGTTTTGATAGGGGCTTCTTAGCGGACCTCGGTGACTCCTGGAAAAGGCCTTTAATGTTTTCTGATGCTCCTATGCTTCTCTCCCTTGTTAGTTTCGGCCGCTCCCTAGAAATGCTTTTTTCGGGCTCTGTTTACTGTTTCTGGTCAGCTTAGGTCACTAGCGTTGCAGGTCGCTCATTCAGAAGACCATCGACATCGGGAAATGACACTGAGATTTGAAGGCCTGGTCACCATTCCATCCAAATGCAATGCACTTGAATGGGCCATTGACTGGGAACGCTTATATATGATTCCCTTTGGGAGCTAGTTATTTCTAAGGCAGAGACGACGCAATAGTGATGTGTTATTTGTGGCTTAATAATTAATATTTGAAAGTATGAAAAGTCAGGTGTGAATGAATGACAAAATTATCACGAAGGCTCATGTATGAGCTTAAATTCGACAGGAATATGTACAGCAGGGTGGATGTCATCTTTAAGTCACTCTTAAATGTAGTATGGATAATGTCACCCTAGTACGTTATCTTGAAAGGCGAAGGTTCGATTCTTAGTCATGGTAGGAATACTTTGTCATTTAGAACGCTCGCTGAAAGAAGAATCGATTTTATTGGGTTACTGTGGATTAAAACTCCAACACACAGAGATGTGTACAGCAAGAATAACAATGATTGAATAAAAGAAAAATTCCGACGTGACATTCTGACCTACACAGGAAAGTAATTTGGATCTGGAAGAATTCCATTTTTAGTCCGATTGACGATCCTGTTTTTTCTTTATCTCCTGACATTTCCTTCCCTCTGACAATCTTCACACAGTATTCAACTGTTTTGTACGAGTTATTTGATTTTTTGTTGTGGAAGTTTTTGAAAATATGAAGAGAAAAACAATTCTCAACATTCTTTCAGAGACTGTAAAAGATGTCCATCTGGTTTTAAGATATTATCCTTTAAGGGAATGACTTTGGTAAAATCTATCACTGTAGAGACTCTTAGAAAGGTAAGGTACTATTATGTCTAGTTATTTGTTGTAGTTGCAGGAAGAGATGTAACTATTATTGTTATTTTCCAGTGTTTTTCTTCTAAGCCTTTGTTAAATGTAATGGTGGGACATGCCACTGCAGGCTGATACATTAACTATCTGTGGCTCCTGAAGTTCTGTTGCTTTCATATAAGATGTATTGCTTCTCTCTAGCATGCTCCTCAGAGGATCACTATAGCATTTACCCAATACATGACCTCATAGAAGTTCAAGCTAAGGTAAGGTTGTGTATCACTGCTGGAACATCTTCATGATTGCAGCTTTTTTTTTGAGGATGTGAAGGAATGCCTTACACTTACGGAATATAACTGAAATTATTTTGTGATAATTCATTTTGCAAAGGAAAGGAATAATCCCCTATTTTATCACCCCTACCAACTGAGTTATCCAATAAAGAATATTCACATCCTTAAGTCATTCCTTGGAAATCTTTCCCTCATCCAGACTTGTCTTACAAACCTTAGTCAACCACGTGATTTTACTGTCACCGCTGTTTGGAAGTATCTCCTGTGTAACCACGTTGATTTGTGGTGTCTTTCCATTCTTCTACATCTTAATAACTCTCCACACATCTGCCACAGCTTCTTCCACCTCATTCTCAAACTTACATTAACCTTTTCCATTCTTGCGTCATTCAGCTCTGCGTCTCTTCCGTTTTCCACATTCAGCGCAGTATCTCTCCAGACTGCTCATTCCATCAAATCAGAATTTCATTTTTTGGAAGTCTTTCCATTTGTATCATTGATTCTCAGAGCAATTTGTTCATTAAGCTTTCACTGCATTTATTTGCAAATAGAATACTTTCTTATTCTTCCTATTGCCCCTGCTCACTTTCTTGTTGCTATTTTTATTACTTACCTTCTTTTTCTTTCTCACCTCTCTTGACTACCTTATCCAATCCTCTGTATACCTGTACATGATCTTCTCTTCTGTCATGCAGTTGCATCTCAGAGAATGTCCGTGTTCCTAATAAAAACGTTCATTTCTTCATCTCTGCTATATAACAACAGATCATCAAGCAAACTCTCTTTGTCATAATTTTCTCTCTCCCAAGTATATGGTAATGAACATTCTTCTTTGAAAACCATGTTCAGTATTTCCAACTGTCAGTCCCATTAAGCACATTTCCCTAAAATTCTCCTGTTTCTTGAACTTTAGGACTTCCACATCAACCAACAACACCATCTCTTTCTGTCATATATCTTTGCATTCATATCACTTAGCACAATCACCTTTTCATATACTTCAGACACAACCAGTCCCAGACTCAGACTTTAAAAAAGAATTGCTCTTTCTCTCTCATTTCCCACAATTTCCACACGATACACATTCGTTGTCACAACTCCTGGCACATTAGATCATATCTCCACAATCCACAAACTATGTTAACTCATTTGCATTTCATCACCCATCCCCATAATGTTATGTAGGCTAAAAGTGCCATCATTTTCCAGGCTGTGCTTCTATCAGCTATCCCAGACACAATCAATCTTTATCATTCTTATTACAGTACTTAATGTACCCTGCCCTTTCATCTCTATTTTCTTAGTGCCAGAAAATCCAGTTTTCTCTCCTTAAAAAATCAGCTTTCATATATTTTTCCTTTTCTGGACCACAAGCACACACACTGAAAGCCAGAATTAGTATTTTATTCCTCATTTGCTTAGTTTTGAAATATCACCTTTAGGTTTAGTCTTTTTTCAGCATCCCATAGGATTGAAAAGGAATTGTTACCAATGATCTCAGGGGAAGAAGCTCATCTGATCAGTAGGGAGCATTTCCTCCTCCCAGGGTGATCCACAATCCTTTAACAGCCACTTTTCTGTTTTGAGGTACATTATATCT
>NC_089766.1:39563261-39588261 GCF_040412425.1 Macrobrachium rosenbergii
CTTAGTGGTTATGAGCTTTAGGATTCCTAAAGAAAATTTATGATGATTATACCAAAGGATTTATCAAAATGGTCGATCAGGTTGAGCAATGCTGGCTTGATTTAAAAAGGTAAACCTCTGATGAACTTAATAGTGCAAACGTTGTCAGCCATATGGAAAAGGTTTTACCTTCACTTCAAAAGAGAATGGGTAATTGTGCTAAGATGAGGTATCAGTAACTAGCAATCTGTTTCCTGAGTTGTTGAAGTTCTTACAGAAGGAGAGAAAAATTTTGGAATATATGAATTCTAATGTTAGGAGTAGCGGTAGTGATAATAAGGCAACAGTCCATCATGTTGACAGCACAGTTGAGAATGAATCGGAATTGATAAAATTGGTGAAAAAAATCGGGGAAGAACAAAGTATAAAAAATAAGGAATTTGAATCTTGTATTGTTAACTTGATGGTAGAAATGGTGAAAGGTATTAAACCTAAGGCAGATAGTAAGGATGATGCCTGTTGACAATTCAATTGGCTGCGATATAATAGAAGTGTCATAAATCATTTTGCTGTGGTAGCAAAGAAGATTTGAGATTATAAAGGGTAATGGAATATGTTTTAGGTGTTCATGGGCATATCATCCTGCTCGTAGCTGCAAGGTGGGCATTGGTTATCATTGAAGGTAAGGCCATGCAATCGTAATCATCATCCACTGTTGCATTCCGATAGAGTAGAAAATAGTATTCACAAAGCGATATCAGAAAAGGGATTTGCAGTGTTGTTGAATATCAGTATGGTGAATAGTAAGAACATGCCTGTTAATGTACTGTGGGATCCAGGAGCGGATATTTCATTTATAACAAATAGATGGCTAAGAAATTGGTTTCTAAGGGAAAGCATATATTTATCCATGATCAAAGTAATGAGGTTGAACATCACTCAAGCAACGAATATTGTGTACCACTAATTGATAAATCTGGTAAGGTTTGGAATGTGAATGCTGTTGGTATTAATGAAATAACAGCCAAAATCAAGAAAGTAGACTTATCCATGGTATCTGAACATTTTGAGGGAATATCAAACTTAGAGCTGAATCGCCCGCATGGGGAAATTTATATGCTTATTGGTGCGAATTATTGTGAAATATTGCCAAGGGTTGTTGAAACAAATATGGGTCTCCAGTTACTAGAAAATCAGTCAGTCTAGCATATGGTAGACATGATACTAATTAAGTTAATACTAGTAATCATGTGTTTGTGAGAATTCATAAACTTTCAAGTTCAGTAAATTTGAATGAAATCAATATTGAGCCAACAGAAAATCTAAAGGATCAGTTAGATAAATTTTTTGCCATAGAAGAAATGGGAACAAGGTGTAATCCACAATGTATCAAATGTATGTGCAGAGGTTGTCCTGGACCCAATTATGTAAGTTTGAAAGAAGAAAAGGAAATGAAATTGATTGAGGAAGGATTAACGTATGACGAGAAACAGAAAGCTGGTTTGTAAGGTATCCTTGATAAGAGTCCAAATCATTTGAAAAATAAATATAAAGGTAGCAAATGCCAGGTTAAGAACAACAGAGAATAGATTATGAAACTTGGGAATGGATATGCAAATGAAATATCAGAAAGAGATTTAAAGATATATCAAAGGAGTAGCTAGGAAATTAACTAATAAGGAGATTCAAGAGTACAATGGCCCAGTTCACTATATCATCATCATGAGGTGTTGAAGCCAGAATCTAGTTCAACCCTGCAGGCATTGTCTTCAATTCTTCAGCATCTTATATGGGACAGAGTTTAAATGATTTTTGGGCTAAGGGGCCTGATATTTTGAACAGTTTGCTGGGAGTGTTGTGTAGATTTAGGCAAGATAATATAGCCATAGTGGGTGACATAGTAAAGATGTACCATACTGTAAAACTCAGCACACTAGATGAATACACACATAGATTTGTATGGAGGACTTGATGATAGTAGGCCAATTGGATCATATGTTCTTACCACAGTAACATTTGGAGATAGGCCCAGGGTACTATAGCTATGGTAGCTTTGAGACATACAGTAGAACACCCGGTATGAATCCTGGAGGTGCAAGATATGATTTTAATAATACGTATGTAGATGGATATACTGTGCATTCTACTGATGCCATTGAGAATGCAACTGTACTAATACAGGATACTGAAAGGGTATTGTCGCAGGGAAGTTTCAGAATAAAGCACTGGATAGTCAGCGGGCATTATGAAAACTGCAATATAAGAATAATAGAATCTGATAGCGAGAAAATCTTAGATTTAAAATGGAATCCTGTACATGAGTATTTTTCCTTTGCTGTAAGACTCAACTTTACACCAAGAATAAGAAAGGTTAGGAGTGGTCCAAATTTAGATATAGGTGAATTTGTTTATAAATTTCCAGAAATATTAATACGAGAAAGATATTGAGTCAAATTGCATCATTGTATGATCCATTAGGTTGGTTAGTATTACTTCAAAGCTAAGATTCATGAGATCCATGATTTCCAAAAGTAACTGCTGAATGGTAGGAATCAAGTGGGATGATCCACTTGATGATTCCGTGATGAACGAATGGGAAAGGTTTTTCAAAGAATTGTATGGACTGAGTCATTAACTTTTAGAAGACCCTTAAAGCCATCTAATGCTTTTGGTAAGCCGAACCTAGTAATATTTTCCGATGGTAGCACGCAAGCATATGGGGCTTGTGCATATGTGAGGTGGCAAATCAGTGATAATAAGTTTGAATCAAGTCTGATAATGGCGAAAAATAAGATTGCACCAGTAAAACAAATGTCTATTCCTCGTCTGGAATTATGTACGCTCTCATACAAGTAGGGATGAGAGAACTCATAGTAAAGGAGTTTTCTATGAAGTTTGAGTCAGTCTATCACATAGTTGACTAAACAATTGTAAGATCACAAATTCAAAAGGAGTCTCATGATTCAACACATTTGTTGCTGTATGCATTGCAGAGATACAACAAAAACTGATTCAAGGAATGGTGGTGGGTTGATTCAATTCACAAAATGTTGCATATGACCTCAAACCGTGTAGTCCAGAAAAATTGGTGTACCTACCTGGCAAAATGGGACCAAAATTCTAACATTACCAATTTCAAAATGGCCTATCAAACAAAATTGTGAAATGAACTAACTGATAGAGTAGGTGTTGTCATGGCTGTTAAGCAAGTAAGTCGTGAACCATGTTATACACATGATTGATAATAGATTTAGTGATTATTACAAACTACTAAGAGTTACATGCAGGTAATGAATGTTTTCAAATGTAGATCCTTTATGGCATGCTGAGGAACCAACAGTTCAATAAATTATTAGCAGAACTAATGTGGGTTAGAGAGATGCAAAGAGACATGATTGATTGGAAAGTGAGGTTCAGAAGATTAGGACCTTCAATTAAGAATGGAGTCATAGTAGTAGGACAAAGAATTTCTAAGTGGCTAAAGGAAAATTGGAATAGAGAAGACTATATGTTGCTACCAGCAAATCATCCAGTTACTAGATTGTATATATCATATGTACATGGGGTTGACCACGCAGGCGTAGAGACTTCTTTGGCAAAATTACAAAGAAAATTCTGGATTCCAGGGGCCAGAAAAATAATAAAGGCACTAGAAAATCAATGTGTGACATGTAGGAAGTTAACAAAGAAAGTAGAAGACCAATGCATGGGTCAAATGAGGATAGAAAGAATGAAACCTGCTCCACCTTTCTATTTCACAGCCATAGATTTGTTTGGACCCTTAACAATAAGAGACACGGTTAAAAAGAGAACTCACGGTAAAGCCTTTGGTGTTATATTTAACTGTTTAGTTACTAGAGCTGTTCACTTGGATTTGGCTGAAGGATACAGTACTGATGATTTTCTTGATTCATTTCAAAGGTTTATTGCTATTAGAGGAGCTCCTAAAGAGAAACAGATAAGGGAAATCCCAGTTGATATCAGCAAGCAAAGAAAAATAGAAACCATTGGAGAAAAGGAAGGTAACTTGATCTTTAATATGCCTAGTGACACACCTTGGTATAATGGGGGCAAGTGAAGCACTGATCAAATCTGTCAAAAGGTGTCTCGGTATTAGTGTGAGATTCTGTGGTTGAATTTGGAGAGTTACAAACTGCTTTGTTTGCATTGCTAATCTGACGAATGAAAGACCAATTGGAACAAAACCTGGATTTAGTTTAGAGTTGGGGGGCTACCTCTGTCCCAATGATCTGTTGCTTGGTCGGTCCACTTGCTTTTGTCCAAGTGGGATGTACGATATTAGTGGGGATCACAAAAGGAGATTAAAGTTTATACAAAGTATAATAGAATCCTTCTGGAAAAAGTGGCAACGAGACTATTTTCCATCATTGTTAATCAGGCAGAAATGGCATACAACAAGGAGGAATGTAAGAGTTGGAGATGTGGTACTTGTGCAAGATAGTAATGTTGAGGGGCATGGAAAACCAGCACAGGTGATTAGAGCTGATCCAGGACAAGATGCATGCTGTCCGTGATGTTGATTTAAGGTATAAGATTATGTGCCTTGTTGTGAAGGATATGATGGTGAAGTGGATAAGATTATGTGTAGATCAAAGTACAGAGGTTGGTAGCATACTAATAGAAAACAATGTAATCACACGTAGTTTACTCCTATTGGATAGGTATCGTGATTTGTCACTAATGGTGGGGGAGGTATCATTAACATGATAAACTTTGTAATACTATAAGGATACATTTGTTTAAAAATGTTGATGTGGGTTGTAACTTATTATGATCTGGAATATCTTTGTCTTACCCAGATCCAGTGTCGCACGGTTACGGCTTAATGTGAATTTGCTAACCACTCTGGCACTGCCTATTGTGTTGAGTGGTGGTGGCTGGTGGCGGCAGGTGTTAATCTTGCAGATGTAGACAAGAATGAAGTTATGATATAAGGCCAGCAGGTGATGGGATTTGTGTTTGCAATCTCCTACTGGGGTTCAAGGCTGCAATAGTGAGGCCATTGAAGTGAGTGCAATACAGTGTATTATGGATGTTATATGATATTTCAATTGTAATTGCCCTTATTGGTAATTGGATTCTATGTATATATACAGTAATGTTTAATGATATGAGTACATTTAATTTGATGAGTGCTTTAGTGCTACAGTACCATAATTTACAGTGGTATTTATTTACATTGCTATAAACATAGTTGTTAGAAATACAGTACATATCAATATGGATTGTTCATGTACATTAATAGAAGGGTTGTATTATGACAAATATTTTTTTATAATTAAATCAGAAAATTAGGAAAATTCAAGATTTGTATATTGGTTGATTGTATTATTTTATTACATGAAATATATATTTCCAGGTTGAAACCTATCGTTGGCAATAAAACTGTTACTTACTTATGGTCCATCCTGAACATCCCAGTACAATATATATATATACAGAAGATATATATATATATATATATATATATATATATATATATATATATATATATATATATATATATATATATATAGATGTGTGTATGTGTACTTTTTCTAGCTATGAGCTAAACTTTTGGTTTGGAAAAGAAAATAAAATCATTATGTAACTATATATATATATATATATATATATATATATATATATATATATATATATATATATATATATATATATATATATATATATATATATATATATATACTATTATTACATATATATGTATAACTGAATCACGAAAAATATGGAACGTGATGAATATAAATAAAGATAAAATTCACATGAAACGGAAACACTGGAGTGCTGCCCCAGTGTTTCCAAGCCCATCGTGATTTTATTTTATATATATATATATATATATATATATATATATATATATATAGCATATATATATATATATATATATATATATATATATAGAGTATATATATATATATATATATATATATATATATACACACACACATACATATATATATATATGTGTGTGTCTGTGTATGTGTGTGTGAGGTAAACAAATAATTTTTGAATTGTCATGCCTTACGTATTTACAATAATCTTTTGTTTAAGAAGCCAACCCCCCAAAGACATTGTCTTATGAATAAAATAATGTACTTGAATTGCCCATGCGTGAATCTATAATATGTATTTCAAATTCTTTTGTCCAATCTTTCCATTTTACTTCGTCTAATGAAAGTCTTTATGGAGCATTCGCAGACCCAGTTCCGCATTGCCTTTAAGGCACTGAATATCTGGGTATTGAAATCGGATAACTTTCATGGCAATTGGTGTTTAAAACTCGTTGAAAACAGACATTTCTGTGTTATTTTCTGTCTCACACACTGCTTCCCTAAACCGAAGGCCAACGTGACCGGCCTTAATCACATTTAAAATTTGAAAGGATAAAAACAGTTTTTTCAAACATTTCTGTTTTCTTCTCTCCATGAACTCATTCTGAGTGTCCATTTTTTCTTTTCTTGTTTTTTTCTTTTTTGCTTTTCATCGTCTTGAATGATTGAACAGAATTACAGCTTTATTTTCATAAGTTGGAATATGGAAGCTAAGTTACTACGCAATATTGTTTCACGATGAATAATATAGAATCTGGAGTATAGCATGCCAAGATTGATGATAAGCTTCAAACTCAGTTTGGTGGGAATATATTTCCTCCTGTAAAAAACGTGATCAGGAAACGTGTTATTACGCTCCTGGTAAGATTATATACCGACGAATAATTAATAAACGCTAGTTCACCAGTCGAGCTAAACATTTATAGGCCAGTGTCTATGAATAACTTTTGGAAGAAATGTAGGTCAAATTCGTAAGAATTTTCTCAGTCTTTTTGGGTTTACTCTTTACGGACCTCTGATATCATTACAAAACTGTAAGTGAGATAACTGGAAACTGTCAGCCCTTGACAACAAAATAAACACCTGTTCAATTAATTTGGTGCCGAAGTACTTGTTTATTGAAAAGGTATTGTCGTGAATTCATTTGCCTGCGGTGAACGTTTCAGGTACACTATAACCAACGAACATAAGATTTAAAAAGTAATCTGAGATTATCCTGCCTGACAATGATTTCAGGACGACAGGCAGCGGTGACTTGTCGGGTACTTTAAAATAACTATATTTGTTTACCGCTGGTCCCTCGACGTCATTAGAGAGCACCAGAGAATCATTGCCATATTTCTGCATTTTAATAAAATTGTTAATTGAATTCACGAATAGTCAAGTTTCTTTATCTTGCTCGCCTTGGTCGATATTAAAAAAAAAAAAAGGGAAAAACGTTTTAATAACGCGTTAGAATGGTTACCTCTGAAATTGAGCTACATTGCGCTGCCATTTTTGGCACATTAAAAAATAATGAACAGATAAATTACATAAGAATTTATTTAGTTTAACATGTTAGTAGCACGGATTCGAAATCGACCATTTGATACGCAGTTTGGTGACGTATATTGAGCAAACGAAAGATGAAGACTATTACATAACATGCTGAGATATACACACACACATGTATATATGTGTGTGCTGTCGCATGTCAAAAAGAATATTCAGTAAATTTAATGGGCCTAATGAACTATTTGAGAATCATTTTGCAAACATAGCGATTAAGAAATTTCTGTCACGTTCCCTACTCCTCACCTCACTGACCACACCTGTCTGTTGCCTTGTTTCCTTTGTTGCGGTATTAGTCCACCACGGACCCCAAAATTTTTATTTAGCTGACACGCCCCCAATCTTAATAATTCACTTTATTGGTACTAAAATGTTGGAAAATGTCTACTTTTTCATTTCTGCTTGTTTCCAGGTCACTATTTACCCGGAAACAGTTCTAATTTCATGCTTAACCCCACCCCAGAAGTTTTGTTGCAGAATTTACCGATTGTTCAACTTTGAGGTAGAGGTCACTATCATATCGGCAAACTGTTCTTTTCAATTATCCCATGCTTCTCACTCTTGAAAATTTCTAAGTTGCATATTTGAAAATGGCCATTTCCTCTGTGTCAGCTTGTTTCTAGTGAGATAATGTTTCTTACTTACGAGTATTTCCATCCTTTCCACTTTATAACTTACATGAAATGCAATATAATTATATGAAATCATGTTTCATTTTCATTAATTTCATTCAATGTATTTAAACCTTACAGTAATTAAGGATATTTGTAATATACCAACTCAATACAATAGGAAGGCTATCGCATATCACAATTAACATTGTTAAGAATGATAGATTGCAATCATTGCTATTGACAAAATAACACAGTCTGGCATATCAAAACAAATTAATACTTTCACTCATATAAACCATGACTCTATAAACATTAGAGATAATTATGATATAGGTATTATATAATTAATAATAAATCATTATCATTTATTTTTATTATTAATAATCTATTTACAGTGAGTATAACATCACATTATTGTCATCATTCATTTACTAATGTAATTATTCTGCAATTAAACCTTGCTAATTATTCATTGCAATTGCGTAATGTTGCAAGATCTAACTCACAAATAGTAAATGTTTTATTTAAACATCTGCAAGATTTTCAATGTTTATTCTAATCATAAACTTTTAGATGATATTTTAAAAATAATTAGTCTAGTTTAAAATCACATTAGTGTTTCTGGTTTTTCTTTTGAAAAAAATCTGAAATCTGGGTTATTTTAGAAGTATCAATGATATTTACCTTGGAGGAAAGTCCTCAGCTCATTCAATTAATGAAACTTTTGCCGATGAAATCTCTGTTAAAAGATTCAAAACAGATTGTTTGAAAATTTTAATTGAACTGTCTACAAATTAGAAAGAGAAATCCGTTTAATGAAGATGGGATTATTGCTAAGCTAGCACATCACCTCCGTCTATAATTCCTTTAGCAGCTGTTCACTTTCCAAACGTTGCATCTGAAAACAGTTTGAATAGCCTAGATGACCAGTGGCGAAGTTTTCGTTTGGCAGGAGACAGTTTACCAATATCTGCAGAAAATATTCCAGAATACGATTTGCTATCCAATTTTATGAATAATGTGACCATCTTACCACATTCTTCTGCATGCGTGGAAAGAATATTTTCATTAATGAACAGTGTTAAAAAAAAAAAAACGAATTCATTAAAAGCCAAAACTGTGAAAGACAGGTTACTTGTAAAACAGTCAATGAGATGCACGACGTGGGAACCCAGTAAACTATTGATCAACGACTCGGAGGGAGGATACGTGAGCAAAAGGTATTTGGAAAGAATGGAAAAACAAAAGGAAAAAAGAGAGTCGTCGACATTATCAAGAGGAAACGATGAAGAAGACTCAGAGGAGGAGCTTTAGGAGGCGTTATCATTGTGTCATATATGTAGAAGTAAGTAGGATTCTATTATTTTTCATTTAAATTAGACGGTTCTGTAAGCTGGGTTTTTTCATATGAATCTGGCAGTCCTAGCCTTACATTCACAGCTTGAGTACTCCATTAGGACACGGGGAACAAGGTTGTTTGTCTGTCCAGTAGATGGATAGTGCACCATCAGAGTCCACTCCATGACCACTGGACTGCGATATAGGATCAGTTTCTAAAGCACGTTTCAGATTGATGTCTGGTAATTAGCTCTTTCAACATGTCTTAGTGCATTTTGTGTTGGTGGGAAGGCTGTGATTGGTGGCTTATAACACGGAATAAAAATGCACCTGGCATCGTTGATATTTTCTGCATAGTCAACACTATAGAGCAGAGTGGTAAATTGCTCACACTGTTTAGTAGTTCTTCACTCACTTCAAAGGTTTCACCCAAACTCTGCATTGCAAGTTCTGAAACTTTGTCTCTCTGTGCAAGATCCAGTCCTGCCTTCTTACCTTTGCCATGAAATGCACTGGTGGAATCTGTGCCCATGCAAGCATGCAGGCCAACTATTGCTTTGCACATGCCATCTCCCAACTGCCTTGCTAAGCTGTTGATGTCAACCATTGTTCTGAGCCTCTTACAAGACACAACTGAGCTTGTATTTTGTCTTGGTGATGAAGAGCAATTCTGAGCCTGTTACAAGATACAACTGAGCCTGTATTTTGTCTTGATGATGAAGAGCAATAACTTCTACATCAGTATCTGGACTTCTCAGTATGATGGTATCATGGCCATTTTTCGCTGCATGATGGGCATGAAGTAGGAGTCTACCATCCGCCTCCCCGACTACTTCATCATGAACTTGTTCTTCTATGGATGTCAATCTATGGCATCTGTTGTCTGCTGTTATGAAGAGCTCGGTACCCAGGGGTTGGGAATATTCTGGTTGCACCCATTCACTGTTAATGAACCATATCAACTCCTCTCGTAAGCGATCACCAGCAAGAAACCTTGCCACTGCTTCGACATTCTTGACCTCGGCTCATTATCTTCACGAAGTGCACCACTTGAATGCCAGCTGCTTCTCTCCAGGCTTTTGATGGAAACAGACCTATACTGATCAAATACTAGGTCCACTCTTAGACACAGGTCCAAATCCTTCTGCCTGTCTGAGAAGGAGTTTCAGGATTTTCACAGCCAGGTCTCTGAAGGTGTCTGGAATTTGTTTCAGTGTGTGCAGAAGAGCCATTCCATCCATGATGAAGACACTCCCTTGAATGTTCCCTGGTACATCTACAGTGTCTGATTCTAGGAGATGGCCACGCTTAGCTTTCTGAGTTTTGCAGAGACCACCATATGGAGATGCTAAGGATAATGGGATATGGCCCAGTTCTAATGTGAAGACCAGGCATAGGTCTAGTGCCTTTGTTCTGTGCACAATAAGGTCCTTATAAATATATCAAGCTCACTTTTGGCTGTTTGTTTTGAATGCTTTATTGTAGCTTTTGTGGTTTGGGAGAATGTCTGAGCTGAAGTTTCTTTATAAGGTCATAGAAGTCCACTGTTGTAGCATTAAACCTGTCATTGACAAAGTTTCAAATGCATTGCACTTTCTTGCTTCTTACCTGGAAGATCAGCTTGAAGAAGGTCACTGCGATGACGCCAGAGGTAAGACTCATAAGCTCATTTCACACTGGAAAGGGTTGTCTTGGTCTGGTGATGGCTGCCCTCTAATGAGATGTAAGGATCCACTTGTAATGCTTTGTTATTCAGGCTAGTCATGATACCACCTGTGGTTTTACTGCTTGCTTATGGTCTCTTCAACAGTCTTATCAACAGGAATCTGACTGATTGGCTTTTTGGTTCTTTGGCCAGCAAACTCACCGCGCTGCATTGCATTTTCAACATTAGGATGTGTGTTACTGAGCTGCAACATATCCCACAGGTAGACTATGAGATATCCTGCATAGTTCGTGTGATCATACGCAAACATCCAGGGTATCATCTTGTGTAAGCATGCCTTGTACATCTCCAGTCTCCAACACGGGATGATCGGATGAAGTATAGTAAAAGCTCAACCATTGACAAGTATGACTCCCATAGTTGGGCATGTGGTCCTCTTGATGCCCCTCTTGATGCGAGGCTTTGTGAAATGTTCCTCTGTATCAGCTGAGCTAACTTTCCAGTAACATCCTCTTTGTGACACAAAGATCTGAAAACATTGATGATTATAGAAAGCTAATGGGGATCATGTTAAAGATGTCATATCTCTACAGTGCTATTCTCTACCTCTGAAACAGTTATATGCGGTCAACACCACCGTTGCTGCCAATTCGCAGGCTGCAGAAGCAGAAGAAATATGTTATTTAAATACTTACATTATTTATTTGTAAAGAATATTATTGAAATATGAAAAATGATACCTGACTATGGTATTGTGATAAAATGAGCACTTCTTGATAGACCAAATTGGTGATGCATTACTGTCAAAGTACTATGGCCAAGACTTCAAACAGTAGGCAACAAACCCCCATAAACATGTTTTGAAACAATGCTAACAAATGCATTTTATTAATTATTGTTTGTAATGAGGACTATAGAGAGCAATGAACTAGCAATGCTATATTAGTTAATAGGAGACATATATATACATGAAACAAGACCAAACAAGCTTATTTGTTAAAATAACTTTAATTAAAAAAGGAAAAGAGAACCCACATTAAGTTTTTGACAGGAAATTAGGGCTTCAGGCTTACTTTTGAAATATACTAGGCATTTTCAAAAAGTGAGGTTTGTTGGAATACACAAGACCCAAAACAACATACAACAAGTGATAAAGGTTAGAGTTGAACAATCGGTACCTGCAACAAAAAACTTCTAGGGGGTGGGGTTAGAAAACGTAAATTTAGAAATGTTTCCGGGTAAATCCTGACCTGGAAACAAGCAGAAATGAAAAGTAGACATATTTTCCAACATTTTGGTACCAAGAAAGTGAATTATTAAGAGGGGTCAGCTGAATCAAAATTTAGCCCCATTATATGAAATCATGTGATAGACTAGGTATGTGAACACAGTGAATGAATAGCACTGTGAGGTGATGCTGTGCCTATTCAACACAAAAAGTTATATACATTAGTTTCATTTCAGACCCTGCCACACTAAAGTACTGCTATTGTGATGCTTTACTTTAAACTTTCTTATCAAAGAATTTCTTATCTGTTCTTTTTCTATAATGACATTTTAAAATTTGATTTCTATGAAATGTTTCTGTTTTTCATTTTGTTATTATGGGTGAATCGCAGTTATTACAACTGCCGACTGATCATATAAAGAAAAAATCAAGGAGTTGTAAAATGAATTCAAGAGATTCAGTTACTTGTTTCTATCTGGAATTACATGATATTATTTACAATAATATGTTGTTTCTTTGCCTGTGTTACAAGCGGCTTTCTTCTCACGTTTCACCTAGCGTCCACAAAAATAAAAATAAAAAATTGTAAATTGTCTCTGTTTTGGCTGCAAATATTTAAAAGATATATGTATATATTTTCTCTGTCCGTTATCACCTAATCAAGATGGAATTGAGCATACTTATCAATTATTTGCGATATCCAAACCAGTTCGGTACAAAGATACCAGAAAACGTATGCTTTATGGATTTTCATGCATTGGCATTTACAAAAACATTATGAAAACATATCCCTGGATTATACGAAAACGAAGCCTCTTTTATTCCTCGATTACTCTTGAAGCTCAGAACTTCAGATCGATTTGCATCTGTCTTCCTTACAGCATCTGCTGCAAGTAGGTAAGACGGTAGGGCAAGATAATTGTCCGGGGTAAGTTGTTGGGGTTTGTTTGTAGGAGGAGAAATAGGCTAATCTACTTTTAATCCTATATGGGAATGTGAGAGTTGTTATCAAGTTTTCGCTGAACTACAACTTTGAGAAGAATTGTAGGCCATGGAAAATTTGAGATCGTGAACATATATATAATAGTGAATGCCATTCACTATTATATATCTGTGTGTATACATGTGAAAACAGCCTTGAATTTGTCAAACCTCTGCTCCTTACCTCATTTAAAATCGTCAATTGAAAGATTAGTCAAATGAACATCCATAATTATGGTACACAGTGTTCATACGCAAGGTGGTTACCAAGTGGCATCGGAAGGTCCATTAACCCGGCTGGTGCCTACTGACCGGTGTAAAATGTGATGAGTTTGCACAGTCATTGGACGCAAGGAAACCTGAAAACACTGGAGCGTCTAAGTTTATAGCTATGTACAAAATGCAAGCCATATGTATTCTGGAACCTTGACGTTTGACCGGCCATGTTTACTGTCCACTTCCAGGAATAGTTTCCATTTTATGGGGGTGGCCGTTGGTGACGACAGCGTCCAGCACCATAAAACACTTTTTCGAGTGGTTATCATTGCTGACATTTGCAATTAATCCCTCTAATTCTGGGCAGTTGTTAAACAATTTCGTTATGCATCCAATAACTCCTCAAGGAATCAATATCACACTGAAAACGTTGTCGCCAGTTTAGCGCGTTCCATATTTATGCGGAGTTGGCAAATGGAAAGTTATAGATTGTATAATTAAATGGCAAATCTACCATACGCGTAAAGCCAAATGTGCTGAATGTTTTTATTTCTGTGCATGAGAAAACCAAATTATCCATTATACCAAATTATTATTATTATTATTATTATTATTATTATTATTATTATTATTATTATTATTATTATTATTATTATTATTATTATTATTTTATATATATATATATATATATATATATATATATATATAGAGAGAGAGAGAGAGAGAGAGAGAGAGAGAGAGAGAGAGAGAGATATATATATATATATATTATATATATACATACATGTTGCTATATATATATAAAGAAAGTATATATATATATATATATATATATATATATATATTATATTGTTTATCATATTCTAGTTGATCTGTATTTTTTTAAACATTTTAATTACATTTTCTTACGTAGATATCATTCGAAGAATTGACTGCCTCTTGTTCATCTTTTCACGTTCACCTCCGAGGTGCTAGTACTAATTATGGCGGAAGCTCCTTGGGACGCCGTGTTTAGTACTAGCCCCTCAGCGATCAAAGTATTATATACACCCATTTCTGTACTGTGTGGTCGACAAATAAACAAACGATATCTCCGTGTGGCCGTCTACTCTGCATTTACCATACGGTGATTTAAAATTTGAATGGTGCTGATAGCTTTTCCTTGCAGATAACAAGCCGAAGTAGCACCTTTAAATCTCCAACTCCCTTTTGGTTTTTCTGCCCAGGATGAATTTCATTTCATCAGAAAGAGCATCTCTAAAACTATCTGGGCATGCGCACTAAAACTATACTATGGATGAATGGCGGTTATAGAGAGTTTCAGAACTGTTGTTGAGGCTACCAGGCCAGGCTACTCGCATTTAAAACCGATTCACAACGGCGTTTAAATTTGCTGTCTAGTATCACCGGAACATGTTTCAGAATAATAAAAATTTGTTAAGGAAGTTCCATGTTTTGTTATGGGTCATTACAGATGTGTAGGTGTGCCAGTTATGACAAATGCGTGGAGCTAATAATGACGTACGAAAAAAAAAGTAATCACCAGAAAATACATCTTCAATCGTTTTGTTTCCGCCATTTTCGTGGTCCTACACTATTACAGTTGTTAAATATTACTGTATTTTGGATATTAACAACAACAAAAACGGAAAAATGCCTAAATACACAATGAAAAGGCTCTTGATAAAATGAATAAATACTGAAAGTGAACACTCACCAACGGCTGGAAAATCTGCCAGTAGTTCCTATCCAATTATCTTGTCCCGACTGCTGTCATCACTTCCACTCCTTGTTGTGGGATCACCATTAAGTGCTTCTTACCCAGTCCCAGTTCCTTCCCAGTTACCTCCAACACGAGGCCTCAGCTCCAAAATATCAGTGCTAGGCCTAGACCCCATACCAACGCCTCGATAATGATTCTTAAATCCAGTTCACTTAATTCTAGGGTATTTCCAGTTTCTTCGTCACTATCGAAGGTCATCACCGCTGACATCAGTTTCAAGAGAGGCATCTGCCTGGCTCATGTATACATTCCTTCAGCTTACCAAAATGTAAAGGACGTGTTGGCAACACTGGTGTTGAAGCTTTCATGCTATGGCAACCATTCTGGCTTTGCAATACTGACAAGTGTTCCTGACGCTCCTTTTTTAACATCACAAACATGATTACACTGCAGCAATTAACGAATTACAATAAATTTATTCAAATGAAAGGTTCACGATCTGCTGCTTACACTTATACAGTCGCCAGAGAACTAATGACCGACAAATTCAATCAGGTGATTCCGGTAACAGTCTTGAAGGGGGGTGAGGTTTTGTCTATGTAACGGCGCCTCAGACTTCGTGGAACTACAAAAATGAGAGCTCTGATTGGCTAACTACTATGCAAAACTGTTTTATGCTGAACATGACCTTCAACCTTGCTGTAATATGTTTGATTAACAAAACGCTTAATATGAAAGCAAGTGGGTTCAGAAAGCCTACGACGCGATGAAATTCTTAAGGTAAGGAAGTATTGTGAAGCACAAGAAGAAATAGTAATATTTCTCCAATTTCCCAGACGATTTTGTTCGTTTCCCGGCACCATTGCTGGTCGGGGTGGATGTAATATTACTGTTACTGTTGTTTGTGTTGACTGATTCTTGATTAAGTAAGAACGTTGAGAGAGAGACGAAGCTCCGTTTTGAGGGTAAGGAATGCAGAGAAAGAATGAGAAGAGTGAAAGAACAATGAAGAGGGAAAAAAAGAGGACTCGGAGACCTCCTTGTAAAATGCCATACTTTTCATGTCATTCTAATGATTAAATGAACCCATGGGGCTTGGGGGCAGGGACCAAGGAGGAGGGTGGGGGAGGGAGGGAGGGGGGCGCTCTGGTGAAAAGCGAGTAGTGTCAACGCCGTTGTGAAGCCACTTTTCTCGTATCGGAATCTCGAAGTCCAAGTGACATGACGTCTTCAATAACTAACACCAGATTACGACACTACTTCAGGATATAAGCGTTCAGGTGCTCTCTCTCTCTCTCTCTCTCTCTCTCTCTCTCTCCTCCCCAACACCCCCCTCTACTGTCTCTCTCTCCCTCTCTCTCTCTAACAAGCCCTCCAGTCTGTCTCTCACGTCCTCTCCCTCTCAATCTCTCTCTCCCTCTCTCACTCTCCCTTTCCTGTTAAGATAGTTGCTTCAATTACGTTGCCCAACATTTTTGACATTTTTTATTTCACCCCTTCTCAGCCCCCCATTCCTATCGGGGCTGAATTTGGACTTAAAGGGCATCGGGAGTGTCACTATTCATCTCAGCGACATCGAAAACTATGGTTTAAACACGATGTTTGTCGTTTTCGGTTATTTTTACATGTCACCCCTTCCCACCCCCACCCTTTGGTGCCAATATTATCTTACCCCCCACAGTATTCTTTTCTAGATAGTAAGTCATATGTATACTAAGTTTGGTTGAAATTGCTGTGCATTTCAGAGTTATGCTGGAACATTCAACACACATACACACATACCTGTACATACATACATACATACATAGCAATATCAGACTAGTCCATCAGACGTCTCTTTGTTCGCAAAAATAGAAAGCCAGAAAGTTCCCTCAAAATACAGCGTCATTGCAAGTCAATCTCCCTGCCGTGTGTGAGTATTTTTCTCATTAGTTTAAACTTTCTTCTTTGTTTTAATAAATAATAATAATAATAATAATAATAATAATAATAATAATAATAATAATAATAATAATAATGAAAACAAAAAACTTTACTCATATGTAGTATATATATATATATATATATATATATATATATATATATATATATATATATATATATATATATATATATATATATATAATATATATATATATATGCGTTTGTGTGTATGCTCATTATGTACGCCTAAACATATAAATGTACTAAACAGCTAACATTATCATCATTATGGAATTTCTTTTTCTAGATATTAACCTGTATATAATATATATATATATATATATATATATATATATATATATATATATATATATATATATATATATATATATATATATATATATATATATATATATATAACTATATATATATATATATATATATATATATATATATATATATATATATATATATATATATATACAGAACATATAATACTTTGGAGTTCTCTTAAAACTGAGCTTTTGACAATAAAAGTAAACAAGTGAAAAGGAAAATCATGTTGTCCCGTTATGTACGTCGATAATAACAAGCAATGCGTGTACAGTAGACTTTGGAGCAAGAGCCGATGGGCAGCTCCACATTTTCGGGACTAAGCCTCAGCGTCTAAGGAAGGCTGAGGATGTGAGATAAGGAGTGCGGGTCACCTTAGAGGACTTTATGGCTCCGATACATAAACATCCTCTCAAAGGCGGAAGCCAGGCTGGTGGCGACCATAAATACAAGGATTTGGGGCTCTGTAAGGAGCCGAATCATGACCCTATTTTAATATAAGCGATGCCTTGCACATATGCTTTCTGGCAAGTCTCTCTTGAACCTTGATAGCAGTTGACTCTGGGAGGTACTTCAGTTCCCCAGTGTTTCTCTGCTTGCGGCACTGGCTGCCTGTATGTTTGTCTGTGCACAGATTTCCTCTGAAGCTTATGGGTGAAACTGAAAAAAGTTTGATCATTAAATCTTGAGACAGACAGATCCAACCGAGGCGAATTTCAATGGAAGGTTGGTTATGGCCAAATGACGTCATTTTTTTGTAATGGCTTTTGATAAGGGTATAGATCCGAATGTATATCTTGGGTTTTATCGATACTGCAATGGTGCCCATCAATAAAGTTTTGGGTGGGATTGAATATAGAATGAATTAGACTCTGGATTAAGCTATAGCGAATAAACATGGCGATAAGGGCTTTGGTTTTCATTACTGACGGACTTGAGTAAAAGCTGTCTGTGGAAAGGGGTCGGGGGCCTGTGCAGAGTGAAAGGGTTACAACGCAGATGCAGTATATTCTTTCATTTTGGCTGTCTTTGGGTAATATGGGAATTTTTGATATTATAAAGTCATTTTTGTTGACAGCCTTAAGCACTGTGATGGTTTCCTAATTTCCATTGTGCTTTTTTTATATTTTTGAGATCATAACTAAATAATTTCTGTTTCCACCCATAAGCACTCTCTATTTGTCTCCTAGTTTCCTAGGTTCATTTGTTGTTATATGACTAGCTTTACATTATCATCCGTATCTCTCTGTGAACCAAAATTTATGTATTCTCTAAGTATAAACCAATGTATGCATGCACAAACACGCACATGCTGTTCTACACACACACACACACACTATTCCACACACAAATTCTATTCCACACACACTAACACACACACACACACACACACACATTGAGCTGAGAACAGATAGGGTAGTTCAGTAGTCCGGCAGAGTCAGAGGAATGGACGAGTGTTACTCCACCACGAATTTGCTTATAGTATGTTTCACTTCCTGTTATTAGTTATTAGTGTTTGAAATATGAAAGTGATAAGTCGGTGAGAAGAGAAACGAACCGCTACATGGTGTCTTTATTAAGTCTCCAAAAGTAGGTACACACAGTACGGAGGCAGGTATTTAACTCCCCGTAAAGCCAAGTGACTTCGGCAAGGTTGACAACAGCAACAAGCAAACGGTTGTTAAAGTAAACAACAACAATACACAACACTCCTCCGCGCTAACATAAAAAGCACAGAAAATTTTCATTACTTAAAACACTATAGTAAAATACAGCACAGTTACAATAAGTACAGTTACAATAAGTAAAATACATCCTTCATTCAAGAACTCGTAATTCTGTAAAAATCCAAAGTACGGGTTAGGAACTTTATTAATTATATAAAAAAATTTTTTTTTTTTTTTACAACACTTAAAATAACAGCATCAAGAATACGTAAGTCTGTCTGGCGGACGACGTTCTCTTAATGGGTAACGCCTCTCACTGGTGGAGTTCTGAGTTAAAGTTACATGATCATCCAAAGTCACAGACAAAGGCTCACCTCCCCCCTTAGATGAACTGTCGGAACTGGACTTACTCAAGTCCTCAGTTACAGATTCTCCCAGTGGTGACTGTTCCTCTAAACAATAATCAGAAAATTTGTTTTCATACCTTTCCTCTGAGCTTAAGCAAGGATCATTTGTTATGGAACCGTCAGAATACTGAAATTCAGGAACAGCAACAAGCTGGTCGATATGTCGACGCCACACCTTTTCCCCAACCCTTACTGTGTATGAAACTGGACCAGTCTGTCCGACAATAACACCATTCTCCCACTTAGGTGATCCCAGGCAAAACTTAATGCCTGAACACGTTGACCACATTTCAGAGTTCTTAATTTACGGTTAGTATCCGAAATCAGTGTCTCATGCTTCCTTTTCATTTCAGCTTCTTTATCAGGCTTAAGCAAATCCAATCTTGTTTTGATATGACGTTTTAAAAAAGCTCGGTTGGAGTTAGACCAGTTGTTGCATGTGGTGTAATGCGATATTGCATTAAAACTGACAAAGCTTTAGTTTTAGATTTTCCTTCCTTTCACCTTTCTAAGGTTTTTTTAAAAAGTTTGCACGGCCCTCTCGGCTTCTCCATTAGTTGATGGTTTGTATGGCGCAGAAAAAATATGACGTATCCCATTAGCCTTGGTAAAAATGCTAAACTCTGATGAAGTAAAGGCAGTTCCGTTATCCGAAACTATTATATCAGGAATGCCATAGGAAGCAAACTTCTCTCTTAAAATACCAATTGTGTTTAAACTACTCGTTGAACTAATGACCTCTACCTCCATCCACTTTGAATAAGCATCAATGATAACAAGATAAAAATTACCCAAGAAGGGACCCGCAAAATCCAGATGAATTCTTTGCCAAGGTCCACCAGGCCATTCCCATGGATGAAGAGGAGCGGGACTAGGTTTATTTCTAACACTTTGACAAGCAGTGCAACTCAGCACCAAGTTCTCAATGTCTTTGTCTATTCCAGGCCACCATACATGCAATCGAGCCGAGGATTTTGTTTTAATAATACCTCGGTGTCCAGAATGCAATTCTCTCAAAACTGCTTTGCGATGTGCCAAGGGTACTACTACTCTTCGACCCCATAGTACACCACCACCTTCAACAGTTAATTCTAATTCTTTGCTCTTGAAAAGCTTCAACTCCTCCTCAACGAAATGAGGCCACCCAGACATAACATATTCATACACCTTGGATAAAATAGAGTCGGTTCTCGTTGCAGAACGTATGTCTCGGGAGTTGACAGGGATTTTATCTAGTTGTTCAATATTGAATATTGAAGACTCATCCCGACATCCAACCTCTCTGAGTTATTGCAGAGTCTAGACAAGGCGTCTGCATTTGCATGCCTTTGGGATACCCGGAACTCCAAATCATAAGTGTATGCTGATAAAATAATGGCATAACCTTCGGACTCAGTATCGCCAACAGAGGCTTGTGATCAGTAACCAAGGTGAAATTCTTACCATACAAATACTGGTGAAAATATTTGACACCATATACAAGAGAAAGGGCCTCCTTGTCTATTTGAGAATAATTCCTCTCAGAAGCACTAAGAGATCGTGCTGCATAAGCTATGGGACGCTCCTCCCCATTAGGAAATATGTGTGTTAACACGGCCCCTATACCAACAGATGAAGCATCGCATTCTAATTTCACAGGGGTTTTTACATCATAATGAGCCAACACGGGTGCATCAGCTAAAATTGCCTTGAGATTTTTAAAAGAATTATCACACTCTGCTGTCCATAACCACTTCTCATTAGCTCTAAGAAGCTTATTTAAGGGACTTACTATCGTTGAAAGGTTCTTTATAAACCGACCATAATAATTTACTAATCCTAAAAAAGACTTAAGCTCTGTTACATTTTTAGGCTCTCTTAAATTTAAAATCTTAGCAACCTTATCTGGACAAGTTTTTAATCCATCCCTGCTTACTATATATCCCAAATAACTAACACTCTCCTTCAAAAACGAACACTTATCTTTTCTCAGTCTTAAGCCCTTCCCTTCAATCTCTCTAGTACTATTTTAAGTCTCTCAAAATGTTCAGCTGGAGTGCGACCACAAATCAAAATATCATCCAAATACACCACTACACCTGGAATACCTCCCAGTAATTTTTCCATTTCCATCTGAAAAATAGCAACAGCTGATGCTACTCCATATGGCAGACGTTTAAAACGGAACAATCCCAAATGTGTATTTATTGTTAATAGATATCTGCTACTTTCATCTACTTCCAATTGCTCATAAGCTCTTGAAAGATTCAATTTTGAAAAAATAGTCCCTCCGTTTAAACTAGCAAAAATGTCTGATAGTTTTGGTAATGGATAAGAGTCAACCTATATATGCTTATTAATAGTAACTTTAAAATCAGCACATAACCTTATATCATTATTTGGCTTCGGTACAATAACAAGAGGGGAGGCCCACTCACTGCAGTTTACTGGTTCCAACACCCTATTTTCCGCCATACTATTTAGTTTCTGAGTAACTTTTTCCTTCAAAGCATAAGGAACGGATCTAGGTTTAAAAAATTTTGCACTTGTATTTTCCTTCAACTTAATTTTCGCTTTTACACCTCTGAAACTTCCCAGATCATCCCCAAAAACCTCCTCATTTTTAGCTAGAATATGATCCAATTCTAAACTACAAGAATTTGAAACATGTTTAATTGACTTGGAAATATTAACCCAATCAATCTGAATTACAGTTAACCAGTCCCGACCAAACAAGGATACATTATTAGAATTAGTAACAATAATTGGCAAAATACCACAATAGCCGCCATACTGAACTTTAACTTCCGCTTCTCCAACAACTGCAACACAGCCGCCGGTGTAGGTAGTCAAGGTAGTCTCACAAGGCCGAATCTTGATACCTGGAAGTCTCCTTAGTTCATTTGCAGAAAGAATTGAAACTGCGGCTCCAGTATCCAACTCCATACAGATTTTGACATTATTAACAACAGGGTACAATCTAATGGGCGGTGGAGACACCCTATTTATACAAGCGACTTGAAGGACCCCCGCATCCAATTCCGCTGTATCCTGAAGACTAAACTCTGCTGCCGTCAACCGAACATCATCCTCGACACAGCTATCCGAAACAGCATTTACTTTCCTGTTTTGGTGCACAACTCCATCCGAAGAACTGCGACAGGCTGATCTTGTGTGTCCCACTCGACCGCATGAAAAGCATTTCAAATGTCGAAACTTACAGTCATTAGGCTTGTGAGAACTTCTGTTGCATCGCCAACACTTAGTCTTAACTTTATATACACTGCAATTCTCGGCAATTCCCTGCTGCATATTCCTCGAGTGGAGCTCAGCCATCTCCATACTGCATGCAATACCAACTGCTTTCTTAAAATTTAAATCATTTTCAGCCAACAATTTAACTCTAATTTTCTCGGAAGAGATCCCAACAACAAACTGATCACAAAGAGCTTCTTCCAGGTAGCTGCCAAATATGCAATTCTTGGCTCCTTTCTTCAGTTCAGCAACATAAGCAGCTATATTTTCTCCCTCCTTCTGGTAGCGCCGGTGAAATTTGAACCTCTCAGCAGACTTGTTTTTCTTGGGTTCAAAATGGTTAGTCAAAATTTCTTTCAACTGATGATAGCTCTTGGCAGTAGGCACCTCTGGAGAAACCAGATCACGGATGAGGTTATAAGACGACTTCCCAACCAAAGTCAGAAACGCAGCTCGACACTCACTCTCTGCTGTAATCTTGTTCAAGTGCAGGAAGCAGTCAAAACGCTCACACCATGCATTGAAGTCTTCTCCCTCTTCAAAAGATTCAATGTTGCCGATATTAGTAGCCATCCTCGTCGCCAAATGATAAGTCGGTGAGAAGAGAAACGAACCGCTACATGGTGTCTTTATTAAGTCTCCAAGAGTAGGTACACACAGTACGGAGGTAGGTATTTAACTCCCCGTAAAGCCAAGTGACTTCGGCAAGGTTGACAACAGCAACAAGCAAACGGTTGTTAAAGTAAACAACAACAATACACAACAGAAAGTTTTATATCCACTGCAAATGCTTAAATTAAAATCAGCAACAGATTTATTATGTTCCTTTTAAAATTTGTAAGAATCAGTTCCATAAACAAAGTACAGCATCACTCTATGGTCTGTGGATTAAGTCTACTCCTGTTCATTACATGGTTCAATGGAAAGCGTTTGCTAGCTCGCTCTCTCTCTCTCTCTCTCTCTCTCTCTCTCTCTCTCTCTCTCTCTCTCTCTCTCTCTCTATTATCCGGGGGCGGCCTTTGGATAACAGGCCGATAAAATCCCCAACGAAAATCTATATCACTCACTAAATCAGAAAATAATTTCCTAAAAATATTGAATTCCTATAACAGTTAAGATATTCATTGGGTTCATTGAAAGTTTGGCCATAAAATCTCAGGAAGAGAAAAGGAAAGGAAAGTAATTGACTTCCACCTCGCCTTCCCTTCCATAAAGTCTATTCAAGGAAGAAGAAGAAGAAGACGACGACGACTTAAAGGATTCTATTTTCCGTATGGGGTAAGAAGGGCATCGTAGGTAAGAGACTTTTTGTTCGATTCTTCTGTTCCTCTTTTGTCCTTCCTCAGGGAAAATGGAAGGTTTCTGTTTATCACCTGAGAGTTACATATGGACTGCAGTTGGCAGCTGGCGATGGATGGTCAATATGCTCTGGTTGCTACTGTTGTGGTAGACTGCGCCTGTTGCTTCCAAGGCAAAGGACCTCGTCCTTACAAGACTTAACCTGTGAAAGTGAAGCTGGACGTCTGAAGAATCTAAAATATTACTGGAGGGAATGAAACAACTTCAGACCTACTGATGGTACCCTTCAGTACAAGAGGAGGTTTGTAATGGCGAGTCCCAATATAGTAAAAAAAAAAAAAAAAAAAAAAGTTAGGGGTCATAGAAAAGAAATCGCTAAAGGGATTAAGTCTAGGAGTAACAAGTATTACAATCTCCAGTCTCTGTACATACTCCTAAGTGTGTGTGAAATATCACTTAATATAGAATTAACGATACTTAGGGATGACATACACCCAAGGGGAATTATAATAACTGAATCTACCGATTCTCAGCCGGAGAAGATGAGCTTATCAGTTATAAATCCTCTTTGGTGTAAGTTAGCCCAAGGTATAGTGAATTCGATATTTAGTCTTTTCTTTTTTTGTTTTGCTTGATATTTTTGGGTATAAAAAGTTAAGCGTGCATATGTGATAAATTTATTTATACATACGTACATGCATACATTATATATATATATATATATATATATATATATATATATATATATATATATATATATATATATATATATATATATATATATATATATATATATATATATATATATATATATATATATATATATATATATATATATATATATATATATATATATATATATATATATATATATATATATATATATATATATATATATATATATATATATATATATATATATATATATATATATATATATATATATTTATAAATATTATTGCTGTTCGCCCTCGTAACATTTGGCGGTA
>NC_089766.1:39593261-39595761 GCF_040412425.1 Macrobrachium rosenbergii
AGATAACGTACTAGGGTGACATTATCCATACTACATTTAAGAGTGACTTAAAGATGACATCCACCCTGCTGTACATATTCCTGTTGAATCTAAGCTCATGCATGAGCCTTCGTGATAATTTTGTCATTCATCCACACCTGACTTTTCATACTTTCGAATATTAATTATTAAGCCACAAATAACACATCACTATTGCGTCGTCTCTGCCTTAGAAATAACTAGCTCCCAAAGGGAATCATATATAAGCGTTCCCAGTCAATGGCCCATTCAAGTGTATTGCATTTGGATGGAATAGTGACCAGGCCTTCAAATCTCAGTGTCATTTCCCGATGTCGCTGGTCTTCTGAATGAAAGACCTGCAACGCTAGTGACCTAAGCTGACCAGAAGCAGTAAACAGAGCCCAAAAAAAGCATTTCTAGTGAGCGGCCGAAACTTACAAGGGTGAGAAGTCTTACAGGAGCATCAGAAAACATTAAAGACCTTTTCCAGGAGTCACCGAGGTCCGCTAAGAAGCCCCTATCAAAACGAGTCCGGTACCCTCAACCTTCAACTTGACCTACGTTTTCCTCAATATAAAATGTCGCTGGAAGAGTCGAGGAGCCAAAAGCAACAAAAGAAAAAACTGGACAGCAAAATAGGAATAGGCATAAGAAAAACTCTAATTGCCTAGCGAGGCTGTGGTAGGTAATGCTGCGTTTGCCACATAAACGTACACATACATTCATATATATATATATATATATATATATATATATATATATATATATATATATATATATATATATATATATATATATATTATATATGTATGTATACATATATAACATATAGTATGAAATTTATTCAAATGTTTTTAAATCCAGACTATATCTACGTTAATAATAAAGGGAAGTTTAAGACATGAGTAAACTGAAATATTTATTAGCATAAGTAAAGGGTGTTAAATTAGAGCAGGTATTATCACAGAGCACCTCCAGACATTCATTACCTGATTGTCATTAAGAGAGATTTACCTTTAATGAAAGAGGAAATTTATTCATGGAATATCATCCTCTCTTTTATTTATATTGTTATCAGGTGGTCACATACCACTTTAAAGGAGGAATTCATTAGAATCACTTCAAAGGGAAAATAATGTTTGTTCATAAGCGGGAGACTGAATTCTGCACCGCTCGCTAATTCCCTCATCATGAATCTCTACGAGCAAAAGCATTTGCATTTGACTTTGTCGTGTGCAAAGGAAGAAGAAGAAGAGGAATGTTACCATTTGTATCTACACGTGGAAACTGAATAGTCCAAGGGGAGGTGACTGGAGTTGATGATTATAACGTAACCTTAACCACATTCAATCGTTTCCACTAAGTTAATCCTGTCTAGGCATCACGAAAGATTGACTGATTAGTTTAAGAAATTGAGGCGTTTCAGCCATTCAGCGCTTGAGACAATGAAGACAGGAATTTAGGTGGTTCACAGCAAGATAAAAACATCAAGAAAATAGAGGAAATGAATTACAAGGATCTAAAGGTGGAACTGGGAGAAACCCCTCAGCTGCACTAAGCATAGTTAGAGGGGTTGGACAGCAAGACTGAGGACAGGAAGAGGAAGTGGTGCTAAAGTAGAAGGCTAAGGATCTGATGCAGCTAGGGGCAGGAGGGACGCTGCAAACACCCTTTAGTAATGCCCACAGTGCACCACAGGAGGTGAATTGACGGCACTAGCCCCCTTCCGGATTTCATACCTTGAAGATGTCGAGGCTACAGAATCACTAAACAAGGCCTTCTGTTCGGACGTCACAAAACTTCATCAGAAAACAACAAAACACCGAAAATATGAGGCTTTTGCGACGTCACCGGAAGAGGTCGTGATGATGACGTGCCACTGAAAACATCGCCAAGACGGGTCGAGCATCAACAGACCCTCAATATCAATACTACAATTCTTCTATTACTGATCAAATCTGTGCCACCAACCTGTTTATAAAACTGAAAGCGGATCAGATTGCTTAATGTTTCCAGACTGAAGACTGAAGTGTCTGAGTCTGGAGTAATGAAGAAGAGCAATAACAGGAACATTTTCCAGGAGTCATGAAGCCTGGCTCAATGAATAAGACTTTCATGGAACACAATTTGGAAGAGGATTAATAATCTATAATATCCCTGGGACAGGATGCGATCTGGATTGACCCGTTTCTCTCCAATACCTGTCTGTCGTAAATAGCTCTACGTATTTAATTACGAAGTCTCCTTCCATAATTACTCCCAATATGTTTTTTACTGAAATGATTAACCTTCCTTCGACAAGGAATGAAACAGGAAACAAATCAGGTCGAACCAGCGAATGCACAACACTTATGATCATCAATATAATGGAATAGAATGGAATATGAAATTTTGGTAAAAGGCCCAGCGGTGGCAACTATGAGGTCATTCAGCGCTGAAAGGGAAATAGAGTAGAAAGGTTCTAAAGGTGTAACAGGAGGAAGACCTCGCAGTTGCACCA
>NC_089766.1:39600761-39628261 GCF_040412425.1 Macrobrachium rosenbergii
CGTGGCTCTGGACGTAACCTCTCTGGGATGCTCATCACCGTCTTCACCATCCACTACTCAAGAGGTGGAATATTAACTTCCATCAACACCGCTACCTTCGTCAACACTTTATTATGGACCTAAAGGACTGGCTAACAGTTGAGGTAAAGTTTGCTATAAGTGAGGTGCATTTGCTAAATAAACTTTTAACTTTAGTTACGTTATTCATAACCAAAGTCTTGCAACCAAACCCATATTTACAATAAAATCGGAATGGTCTCATGTTTAGTCTTAAATTCTTAAATTTTTGTAATCTACGATAATGGGCTAAAATTAAGTTCGAACATTATTAAATTTGAGGGTTTCCAGCGGGGATATAACTATTGATATCACCGTAACATTTCATAACTTTCAAGAAATTGTTTAGGAAATTTACTTATTATATTTTACATATTTATATTGTAACCCGTGCATTCCAAATTTTCAATGTTTTTATGTAATGGGTTACAGGGCCTGGAGCCGATGTTTCGAAAGTTAAGGGCAATAGTGCGGGCCGAAATGCAGGTTCTCTAACGGAGAGGACGTCCGCGCTAAGTTTTCAACGTTTATGACTGCTGTACCAGGATCATCCTAGTCGCCAGTCCCCACTATTAATGTAGTTACAATTGTTAATTTAATTGTAAATTAAAAGTGTTCTTTTAAGAACTAAGTTTGTTTGACCTAAATGTTAAATTGCTCTCTTACATTGTTTTTCGAAAATGGCGACGAGGATGGGATTGGTTGCGAGGTCCAATTTCCTTGAGTTTTGTTTAGTGTTGAAATTCCTTGAGTTGGTTGCGTTCCAGAGTCACGTCACTCGCTAATATTTCGGTATATTGTATTTCACTAAATATTCAGTATTGCATTAAGTTTTCAGTATATTGCATTCAAGTTTAAATTTGTGTTCCTTAAACTCTCGGTAAAGATGCCGCCAAAGAGCGTTTTACGCAGCTTTCGTGCAGCCCTAAGGCAGCAAGTTACTAAGAAGGGTAATTGGATAGAAAGTGTTATTTCCTCGATGTCTATAAGTGATGCTAAAGGAGCATATGCACGTGTTGTTTGACCTTAAAGAGAAACTTGACAAGGTGAATAAAGAGATTTTAAATGAAATTTGGGATAGCGCAGGTGATCTCGTCGACGGCGATGAATTAGTGAGTGAGGAAATGGATACTTGGTTCGTTTATGACGATCGTTTGAATAAGTGTGTCTTTCTCTCTTAAAGACAAAGGCGTCAATTTCGGATCGTTCGCGCCCGGAAGTTTCACAGCTTAAATTACCTGAATTACCTTTACCGACATTCGGTAATAGAGAAGGCGAGGATATTTCAAAGTTTTGAGGGAATTTGAAGCAACTGTAGATAAGTACGATCTTAGTACTCACGTTAAATTCACCCTTCTTACGAGACAGCTATCAGGGGACTCGCTTAAGCTAGTAAATTCTCTAGACTGTAGCAACCGTTCGTATGAAGAAGCTAAGGAATTATTGCAGAAAGCGTTTGCAGATACTTTGTCTCAACAATACAGTGTTATTAAGCAGTTATCAGAATTGAAGCTAACATATCAGAGTGATCCGTATGACTTTATCAGTAATATGAGAATTATATGTAATCAATTTGAGGCTTTAGACATAGATCGAAACATTGTTTTGCAATTTTTCATTTGGAATGGACTTAATGACTGTTTCAAGAATCAGTTAATGAATATTACTGGCTCTAACAAGCCGTCGTTGCAGCAAATAGATTTGCATATTTTTTCTGCCTTAGAAAGATATAAAAACATATCTAAGAAATTTAATGGAAGACAGGGAAATAATGCACAGAAAAAGGTACTCTCGAAGGTAGAGTCGAACTTTAGTTGTTTAGCTTCTGCTGTCGATAGTAACGTTGAGAAATCTAAAGCTAAGGAATGTTCTTTATGTTTGGCAGATGATAAAGGAGACGTTGATCACCCAATTTTCAAATGTTCGGTGTATGTAACTCCACAGAGTAAGATTGAGAAACTAAAGCAGTTGAATTGTTGTACAAACTGTACTTATGATTCTCATAAAACTAAAGATTGCAGGTTTAAATTTAACAGTAAATGCAGACATTGTAACAAGTGGCATTTCAGCTATCTTTGCAAACTTCGTAACGACCCAAAATGTAATGTTAACCCTTAAGTGATTCTGACCACGAAACTAGTAGTCAGAGGGTAAAGGAATTTTAACGAGAGAGCAAACGCAAACTCTGCTGTGTCTACTTTAACTTGGTCTGATTTAGGTGTTTTTGAGAATTTCCTGTAACCCAGTAACTGCTATGCCTTCTTTTTCGTTGAATGACTCTGGGGATAGAGGTATAAAGGATTCGGGAGCCAAGTAACTTTCGTGGAGGAAGCTTGGGCTGAAAGTATGCAATTTGAGGTTGTTGATCCTAATTTTTCCTTGGTAGTAAATGGTATTAATTCTTCAAAGCCATTAACTACTGTAGTATATAAGGTAAAGTTGAATGAAAATTATTTTACTGCTATCGCCATGAAGTCCATTAATTTAAAATTAGTATTGCCAGGTATTTCTGATATAGCTAGAGTCTTTACGGATAAGGGCTATGTATTAGCTGACAAAACTTTGCATCTGTCTAGGGACAAAATTGAGAATATTAAATTGCTTGTGGGGAATGATAACTCTCATTTAGTACTGCAGAGGGATGAGCTGTTTGGAGGAGTTCTGAAGTCTTTCCTTCAGTTTACTTGGATTCGCCCTTAGGAGTGATGTTAGTAGGGGATATTGAAAGATATAAAAAGAATCTTGCTTTATTGCCAGACAGGACAAAACATTCTTCTGAAGTTGGTATAATTGGTGATGGTTCCGTTGAAGTTAATGGTTTTCTTGATGCAGATGGATTATTCCTGGATTCTGTAGAAGAGTTTAAGTCTCCAGCCTTATGTTAATATTTCTGTGTTAAATAACAAGGGTCAGGTTGTTGAAGCTGAGCTTGAGAAGGCAGCAGGAAATTCTTTCCTCAAGGGCAGAAACTATTTTAAACAGTGATTCTAACGTGTATAACGAAGACTTCATGGAGGAGAACAGGAAAGTAGTAGAATATGCTTTGGAAAATACAGTCAGAGATAGTGATGGAAGGCTAGTTATGCCTCTGTTATGGAATGGGAAAGTAGCTCATTTGCTTGGTAAGAATCAAGGTTTGTCAAAAGCAATATTAAAATCAAATTTTAAGAAATTTAGTAAAAAGGATAATGCTTTACAAATGATTGATGAGGTTTTAAAGAGCAGGAACAGCTAGGCATTATAGAGAGAGTATCTAATCTAGAGCAATTCTTGGAGGATAACCCCATCATAGCTTTCTACCTCACATGCCTGTGTTTAAGATGGACAGAGAGTCGACAAAATGTCGAAATGTATTTTTGTCTAATTTGTGTGAATCTGACCCAAGTAAGCCTGTAACACTATCTCATAATCAAGCAATTTTTGCAGGTCCTTGTTTGAATAAGAAGATTTCTACTTCTATTTTACAGTTAAGATTTAATGAAAAAATTAATTTGTTTTGATATTAAAAAGGCTTTTCTAATGATTAAGTTGGGGCCTTCAGATCAAAGTAGGCTACTCTTTTATTGGTATAGAAATGTATCTAAAGGAGACTATTCCTTAGTTGTTTATAAACATTGTAGGCTTCCATTCGGTTTACCATGTAGTCCAGCTTTATTAATGTTAGCACTTTTAAGATTTTGATGTTAGAGGTCCAAGGGGATGATATTGATGTTAAGGAATTGAAGAAAGAGTTGTATAACTTAGCTTATATGGATAACCTAGCCTACACTACCAATGATGCTGTCAAGTTGAAATGGGCCTATGAGAAACTTGGAAGTATATTTTCTCTTATCAATTTGAATTACAGCAATTTATAACTAATGATGACTCTCTGCAGCAATATATAGATGACGGCAAGTTAAAGACTCCTCCTAGGTTAAACTGCTTGGCTTGATTTGGGACAGAAGCAGCGATACTCTTTTGACAAGAAAGCTGGTACTTGACAGGGATGCAACAACCAAAAGACAGATTTTAAGTTCAATTGCAGCCAATTTTGATGTTTCTCATTTTATGGTCCATTATTAAACAGGGCTCGACTCTTTATGCATTCACTACAATGCAAGAAAGAAGTTGGATGGGGCGATAGACTGTCGGATGATGAATTAAAGAGTGGATTAATATTTGCAAGCAAGTAAATTGTGTTCCTGAAATTGCAGTCAAGAGATTTGTTGGTCGTAGAAATGATACTTTCCAACTGATTGCTTTTTGTGATTCTAGCAAACTCATTTATGGAGTTGTACTCTTCCTGCAAGAACTTGAGAACAAAGGAGGTAAGTTTCCTGCTTTCAAAAAATAGGTTAATTGGACGCCAATTGGAACTGAAATCCATCCCTTCTCTTGAATTTCAATCTCTTTTACTGGGTACAGAAACTGTTGTTGATATTTATAAGGAACTTAGTGGTTCAGAGAATGTGTCTCCCATTAACATTACAAAATTAGTAGTATTCTCAGATAGTGCAGTTGCACTGAGTTGGCTAAATTCTCGAACAAATAAGTTTGATAAATTAAGAAAATTAAATATTTTTGTCATGAACAGATTGCACCGAATCGAGAATTTATGTGAGACTGTCCCAGTTACTTTTAAATTTTGTACAGGTATAATAAATCCTGCAGATTGTACTACCAGGTCCATGTCTTATAAGAGGTTGATAAAATCAAATTTCTTCACAGGACCTGATTTCCTTCAGGGTGTCCTAGAAGATGACAGCATGGATATAACAATCCCAAATCCTTTAACCAACGTACTTGAAGTTTCAGAGGGCCAGTGTGAAATAAGGACTGTGACAGAGCCAGAGATGGGAGATCTCTTTAATACAGCAGTTGAAAGTTCCAGTTGGCTTCACATGATTTCTGTCTACAAATATGTACTGACATTCATAAACAATATCAAAATGAAATTGAAGAACAAATTGGGCAAGTATGACCATCTTGAGGTTTTCAGTAATGATGAAATTTCCGTAAAAGCATGGCAGATGATAGTTCTGCATGATCAAAGACAAAAATTTCCTGAAGTTTTTAAATATTTCAAAGAAAGAAACCCTCAAATTAGAGATACACCCAACATTGTAAGTCAACTGAATTTATTCATTGATAAGAAATCTGGGTTACTAAAGGGTTAAAAGTAAGTTTTGCAAGTGGAGAGATAATGGTAATGAATTCCCCATTCTTTTGTCCAAAAACAGTGAATTGACTGAAGAGATTATTAGGAAATTTCATGTACAGTTAGCACATTCTGGTGTATATGCTACCCTGTCGGAGGCTAGGAAACAGTTTTGGATTCCTTGTAGTTTTTCTACCGTAAAAAAAGTCTTGAAAGCTTGTGTTCACTCTGCAGATTTAACGGCAGAACTATAAAGTTAAACCAGTCTCCATATAGGGAATTTAGGGTTTCTCCTCCAACCATACCTATAGGTACATATTCATAGATTATTTTGGACCTTACTGGGTGTATTGGATGGGTAAGAAATCAAAAGTTTGGATATTGTGTATCACCTGTTTGTGGTCAAGGGCCATAAATCTTAAGGTATGTATAGACCTTTCGGTGACATCCTTTTGCGAGCCTTTCAGCTGCATTGTTTCGAGTTTGGGGTACCTGAACTCTGTTTAAGTGACCAAGGTTCACAATTAACTTCAGGTGCTCGAACTGTGGAAAACTTTTTAAGTGATAAGGATACTCAATCCTACTTCAGGAGAACAACATAAGACCGTTGAGTTTTCAGCAATACTATAAAGGCCACAATGAACTGGGATCTTTTAGTAGAATCATGTGTAAAAATGGTCAAGAGACTGATTGAAGGTTCTATAAGGAATATGGTCCTAGACTACTTAGACTTTGAATTTGCTGTTCAAAATATTGTACATTTAGTAAATCGTCGTCCAATTGCCTTCAAAGAATATTTGCAGAAGCAATGATGGGACTGAACCGGTACCATCTCCCATAACTTGAAATTTTAGTGAAAGGACACGAATTAAACTCTCTAAATATTATTCCCCATCTACATCCTTTACCTACGGCAGATGATACATGGATTCTGACATATCTCCCATTGCCCATGTGAAGGACAGTCACAGAAAGTTAAGAAAGGCTAGGGAAAGTTTAATAGAAGTATATAATAAGGAGTTTGTTGTGCAGCTTATGAACCAAGCGACTGATAAACGATGTAGGTACCAACCTGTTAATCATAAGCTATTAGAAGTTGGAGACATTGTTCTCATTAAAGAACCCCTGCTTAAACCTACTAATTTTCCAATGGGTATAGTTAAAGAGATCAAACTTAATTCTTTGGGGAAGTAACTGGTGCAACTGTACTCAAAGGAAAAAGTAGGGAAGAGACTAAAAGGCACGTTTCCTGTTTGATTCCATTGCTTTATAGAAGGGAATTTGAGGATAAACTTGTTGATAAGGCGCAGTCACAAGATGTTGGTAAACAGGGTAAGGAAGAAGTGGGAAAGGATAAAAAACCCAAGAGGCGGGCTGCCATGATTGGGAGAGAGAAAGTGAAGAAATTGTTTGACGATTATCTAACCTAATACATTTTTTCCATTCAATTTTTCTTTGAAAATTGAATCCCCTCGTGGGAGTGTAGAAAAATGCGCATTAATGCGCAATTACTGGTATTAATGAGTTTGGTTGTGGTAATTTTTAAATATTTAATTAATTCTCCTGCTCGGGAATAGTTTGTTTCTTAGTTAAAAGCAAATGCATTTACTTGCAAACATACGAATTGCCTCTTGGGACAATTTAGGAGAAACAAGCCATTCTTGAGCCATGTCATTTAAGTTTTGGCAGGTTGTTCAGGTTGTTCCCCACTTATCGCAAGGCTGAAAAACCATCGTCGGAAGTGAGCGACCTGAAGAGAAAAAACGGAGGACAGAGAGAGAGGGTAGGCAGAAGCAAGCTGTCTGCTCCGTAAAAGAAATTTTTTACAGCCAAGTGACAATGGCTGGCTCACGTTAATTGGGGGACCGTGGCTCTGGACGTAACCTCTCTGGGATGCTCATCACCGTCTTCACCATCCACTACTCAAGAGGTGGAATATTAACTTCCATCAACACCGCTACCTTCGTCAACACTTTATTATGGACCTAAAGGACTGGCTAACAGTTGAGTAAAGTTTGCTATAAGTGAGGTGCATTTGCTTGTAAACTTTTAACTTTAGTTACGTTATTCATAACCAAAGTCTTGCAACCAAACCCATATTTACAATAAAATCGGAATGGTCTCATGTTTAGTCTTAAATTCTTAAATTTTTGTAATCTACGATAATGGGCTAAAATTAAGTTCGAACATTATTAAATTTGAGGTTTCCAGCGGGGATATAACTATTGATATCACCGTAACATTTCATAACTTTCAAGAAATTGTTTAGGAAATTTACTTATTATATTTTACATATTTATATTGTAACCCGTGCATTCCAAATTTTCAATGTTTTATGTAATGGGTTACAGGGCCTTCGATGTTTCGAAAGTTAAGGGGCAATAGTGCGGGCCGAAATGCAGGTTCTCTAACGGAGAGAGGACGTCCGCGCTAAGTTTTCAACGTTTATGACTGCTGTACCAGGATCATCCTAGTCGCCAGTCCCCACTATTAATGTAGTTACAATTGTTAATTTAATTGTAAATTAAAAGTGTTCTTTTTTAAGAACTAAGTTTGTTTGACCTAAATGTTAAATTGCTCTCTTACATTGTTTTTCGAAAACGCTTTGAGTCCTTCTGCTGTCTCTCCTACTTCCTCAATCAAATTCCTATCTTACACATTCATCATTATGCTTTGCATAATGTTATGGTCCTATACCTCTTAAGGTGCGTTGTCAGTGCAGTGACTGAAGCGTCTGTAGCCGCGAGGATGTAGCCGTGCGGCTTCCAAATTGCACTCACTTCCATTATATCAAAAGAGAAGGTTTTCAGTGTCGCGTCTACAGCCGTAGACCTGTCATTGAAAACCTTGCCATTTGATAGGATGGAAATGAATGCAAAGTGGGGACCGCAAGGATACATCCTCGCGGCTACAGACCTTTCAGCCGCTGCACTGACAACAGACCCTTCAGCCGCTGCACTGACAATGCACCTTCAGTCTCCTGTAACCCCTTTGCAATTCCTGTCACCTATTTAGTGGAGCCTTTGTCTTTTTTAAGCATACCTTACGCACCCTAGTCAGCCTCTGAATCACCCTTTCATCACACTGAGTTACTTTACTTATAAACACACCCATTCTTGGGTTCCTCTTTGCCCTTCTTCTACCTCCTCTTAATTGCTCTTCTTGACTTACTCACTGCTTTCACTCCTGTCCCTTTCAAATTTTCCTCTCTTCTATCCTTCATATTCAGTAAATCATATTCGATAAATATTTAATAAATAAATTCATATTCAATAAAAAAGATTCCTGCTGCAATATAGGACTGCAGACAGTTTTGACCTCATCTCATCATTTGCTTCTTTTATTTTGAGACCCATTGTCTCTTTCATTAATTACTCTCTCTGTATTTACTCTGCTGAGAGCAACTTATCCTCTCTCACTTATCAAGTTGTCTCCTTAGGAGGGTAGTGCCGTCAGAGGTTCTTTGCAGTGTCCCTTCGGCCTCTGTCTACAACTCCTTTCATTCCTTTTACTGTACCTCCGTTCATATTCTCTTTCTTCCATCTTACTTTTCACCCTCTCCTAACAATTGTTTCATAGTGCAACGGCGAGGTTTTCCTCCTCTTACACCTTTCGAACCTTTTCACTGTCAATTTCCGTTCCAGCGCTGAATGAGCTCATAGGTCCCAGCGCTTGGCCTTTGGGCTAAATTCGATATTCTATTCTATTCTGTTCTAATCTTATCAGGTGGTTCATTTTTCTCTGAAACTACAATTATTTATAATCTACATAGTATTTGACTGAGGTATGTGGAGTTAATATCTGTTATGACATGCACAGAGAGTTCTGATGATACCATATTAAAGACACAACTATGGATTACCATAAATCATTGACGGAAACCAATAAAAAGAGGAACAAGCCAACCAGATAAAAGGAGACTGCAAATATGGGAGATTTCCAAACGAACCCAAACAGACCAAGCAGAAAGCAGACTGAATAGTGTGGTGCCATACAAAGGCAGGAGGGGCACCTGTTCAATATGCAGTTGAGGTTTATAGCGAGGCGAAGGTGTGCAGCACTTGAGAGTAAACTCAGAGCGCCAACTGTGCAAAAGGAGAGTTCCAGTTGTGATCTAATAAAGAATTTCCTGTTAGTGACACAGTTGTGCATTATTCATAAGTTGCTAATGGAAACAGCTGTGGTTCAAATTGAACCGAAGAAGAAAAATCCTAGTACTATGTAGAGAATTTTTTAAGATGTAAATTGGCGCCTTCCTCTCTCTCTCTCTTTAGAACTGAAATTGCTTCTCTTTTTGGTGCATTTGGGTTGGTTTGGAAATTTCCTGTTTTCAGCATCAGTATCTTCAGTTACTTTTTGAATGGTTTACGGAAATGCAAAGTTGTGTTTTTGACATGAGGATTTTATTAAATTCCTATGAGAACTTTCCTTCGATAGATGTAGCGTTTGGAGTCTACTCATCGCAGGCTGTTCACTTTTCCTTATAATACAAGTTTGAACTTAAATGTAAAATTTCAGAATAAAACAATACTGGAAAAACTCCCATGTCTATATGTAATACATATTCATTTAAACTTATTCAAATTTTGAGAACAGAATATAGAATTTAGGCCAAAGGCCAAGCGCCGGGACCTATGAGGTCATTTAGCGCTGAAAAGGAAATTGAGAGTAAAATAATAATAATAATAAAAAAAAATTAAACACGTTTTTGTTTTGCACAAAAAAGTAAAAAAAAAAAAAAAATTTTGAGGCACACCAGGATTCTCTTACAATTAATCATGTCTACGAAAATAAAAGCGTGGGCGCCAAACATGGAGGGAAATGCTGCAAGAAAAGAAATATATTTTTTTATCTTTCGTAGCATTTCCTCCCATGCTTGGCGCCCACGCTTTTATTTTCAGCGACCTGATTAATTGTAAGAGAATCCTGGTGTGTCTCAACAAATTTTTATCACTTTTTAGTGCATTCTAATAAAAGTGTGTTTTAAAAACATGTTTTTTTTATATTTCTTATTTTATGCTTTATAGTTTTGACAGAAATTGGAACCGATTTATGATTGTAGCTAACGAAATTAATATCCTGTCGAGCCAAAGGCGGCTTGGAAAAATAGGGGAATAGGTCGAAAATTGAATTACAAGATTTGACCAAGACAAACAAACAACCAGACAAAAAAAAGCAACTTACATAAAAGCGTATAAAAAGGGTTGAAAGATGTAACAGGAGGAAAACCTCAAAGCAGTTGGACTAAGAATCGATTGTTAGGAGAGACTATGAAGGGAGATAAGTAAAAGGAATGAAAGAGGTTGCACCGAGGGGCCCAAGGGATGCTGCAAAGAACCTTACGTAACGCCTACAATGCACCGCATAAGGTGCACTGACGGCACTAACCCCCTTTGGGCCTGAAATTTCAAATTTTATTGAATTTACAAATAGCAGAAAAGTGAGTTATTCCTTTTCCCTGCCTTCCAGTACAATTCTCACTTCCTTATGAAACTCACCTTTCATTTGAAGCAAACAGTGATCAGATATACCACAATAATTTCCTTTCTTCTTAATTACATCCGCCAATTCGGTCTTCCAAAAAACCAACTGTCCTTCTAAATACATTTTATAGAATTCTCAGAATACATTTTACTTCGTGCTTCCCAAAAACGCCATCTCTCCCGATCACTCACATTTGCAGTTAAGTCACCTAGCGCAGTCAGACTTTCAAATTCATGCTACTTGGGTAGGCATAGATTGCTATTCACTAAAAAAAAACATTTCCTGTCCTCTCAGAATTGGGGAATAAAACAGCATTATTAGAGCTGATAAGTATGGAGGACATAGAGTGAACAATGAAAAGAATATAAAACTTAAGCCAAAGGCCAAGTGCTGGGACCTATGAGGTTATTCAGTGCTGAAAGGGAAACTGACAGTAAGAAGGTTAGCAAGGTGTAACAGGAGGAGACCCTCGCAGTTGCACTATGAAACAATTGTTAAAGAGAGTGGAAAGACAGATGGAAGAAAGAGTATGTGAACGGAAGTACAGTAAAAGGAATGAAAGAGGTTGCGGCTGGGGGCCGAAGGGACGCTGCAAAGACCCTTAAGTAATGCCTACAGTGCACCACGTGAGGTGCACTGACGACACTACCCCCCTACGGAATAGAGTGAACGAGAATGAGGAGATCCATTCTCTTCAAACGCAGACATTATCGCTCAGCACTCTGAGTCGCTATGCATTAGTCGCAGTTTTTCCCTCTTCCTGCATCACACCAAAGCTTCTTGGGGTTGTGGAGTGGGACAGCCATAACAATGGGTCCAGCAGTTTTAAAGCGAAGAGGCCGTAATGAATCTCTCTTTTTTACAAATGCAAAACGTTCTTGCGTTGACAAAAGAATTTAATTTTCATTTCAGTGTTCGCACTTGGTTTCCGGAGTTATTCTTTTAAATATAAATGTATTTTTAGTAAAGTATAAAAGCATTTTCAAAAGGCAAAAATGGACGCTGAAGAACAAATGTGTTGTTACTTTGAACAATATTGATGAATATGTATTAAAGTCACCTAAATTGCATATACAATTCTGTTTAATTATACTTAGTGGTTAATGTGTTTGGAATTTTTCTGTACAAGTTCAGCGTTAAAGTATGAAGGGCCTTATGTTTAATTTCTGTGAAGAAGGATTAGCACACACACCAGTATATATATATATATATATATATATATATATATATATATATATATATATATATATATATATATAAATATATAATGTGTGCGTGAGTGTGTGTATACGTAAGTATGTGTGTGTAATGTGTATGTATATACATTTATATATACAGAATATATATATATATATATCTGTATATAAATAATGTATGTGTGTATTTATTTATTTATTTATTTGATTAGTTTTAGCTTGCAAAAAATAAACTCACACCAAGTACAGAAAAACGGAGGTTTTAGTAAATCATGTACTAAACACTGCAAATGCAGCATGATGGAAAAAAATCAGTTTTACACAATGATGCTTCATATGTTCAGGGAATAAGGTCTCTCTCTCTCTCTCTCTCTCTCTCTCTCTCTCTCTCTCTCTCTCTCTCTCTCTCTCTCTCTCTCTCTCTGCTCAGCAATCAGATGATATTTACAGCTTAGGTTTTAACAGCAGCTATTTTTTTGTTCAGCATTTTGTGTTATTGTGCATTCGTTTTCATATTTCCTCTTCCCTACACTTACTGGAATAGTTTTGTGGAATGGCAGGGGCATAAACAAGCCCTCGGGTCGTAAAAGTGAAAGAACGGGAATCGAGTACTTTCTTTTAGGGGCAAATAAAAAAATTTCTCTTGATACAATACACCCATTTGTATGCTTCAAAAAATAACAAACTGGTCGCAAAAAAAAAAAAAACTTCATGACATTAGGCTGTTCCCTAAATAGTTTTGCTTAAATCATGTCTCTTCTATTCAAAGTCTGGTAGGTCTTTTTTTCGTACGTAACTGTTATTTTCACTATCCTTCACAAACAGCCATTAGAGTAATAAATTTGAAATCTGTTGCATTGGAGGTTCGTGTGTCAAGTCGTTTAATGTCTGAGAAATATTTCTGTTTCCCGATCGTTCAAGTTAACAAGATAAAGAAATCTCCGTAAGAGGATAGTGCCGTCACTGCTCCTCATGCGGTGCACTGTAGGCATTACTTACGGTTCTTTGCAGCGTCCCTGCGGCCCCTAGCTGCAACACCCCTTCATTCTTTTACTATACCTCCGTTCATATTCTTTTTCCTCCATCTTACTTTCTACCCTCTCCTAACAATTGATTCGCAAGGCAACTGCGAGGTTTTCCTCCTGTTACACCTTTCAGACCTTTCACAGTCAATTTCCCTTTCAGCTTTGAATGACCTCATGGGTCCCAGCGCTTGGCCTTTGGCCTAAATTCTATATTCTATTCTAAGATAATGAAATGTGAGCATAGAAGCCTGAAAGACTGGAATTTGGATTTCCAGGCCGCTGGCTTCCCTCACACCGTTACTTGAAGTATTGTATCTTCATCAAATCTCAGAATATAACAAAAAGAGGAAGGAAAAGGCGGGAGACAAAACTGGGGTTTCTCCTGAAAGGAGCGAAATACCTACGTCTTCAACAAAGAAAGTTTGTAATTTATGAAATACAGAAGCAGCTGGGAATTTCAATACCTCAAGGCTTATTTATTAATTTTTATTATTTATTATATTGTTAATTTATTTTTCTAATAACTGATCTCTTCCTTCTGTATTTCCTGTTACCTTCTGTTACGTCTTTCAAAGGAGCTTCATGTTCTTGGAAGCTTCGATTTCAAGTCAGTGGCCCATTTGGTGGGCTTGTTCCTGTATACACAGAGTTCATCTGAATAATAATAATAATAATAATAATAATAATAAATAATAATAATAATAATAATAATAATAATAATAATAATAAAGATTATATTTTTTAAGTACGATGAAAGTACCTCAGTTTTACTTATCATTCTCTCTCTCTCTCTCTTTCTCTCTACAATTGAGGAAACCTTAAAACAAAGCACAAGATGAGGGGGTATCTATGACTACTCTCACATATTCATTATTTATTCTTTACGCAAGACATTTACAAATTTTTGCTTTATTAAAACACATTGTTTATTCATCATCATTCAGGTGCCATATCCCCAAGGACGTCGGCAATCATGGCTCGCCACTCCTCTCTATTTCCGGCTCTCTGCAGCAACTGAGCTGCAGACATTCTTCCTCCAGTCATTCTCACCAATCCATCCATATATTTTTGTCTAGGTCTTCCTCTCGGCCGACTTCCATTGATTTTACCAGTGAGAGAGAGATGTTCTAGTTCTTGTCTTCTCACTATGTGACCCACAAACCACATTTGTCTACCTCTCACTGAAGCCAAAAGTTCTCTCTCAATGCCTACTCTCTCTAACACCTGCTCATTAGTTTTCCTTTCTGTCCATGATATTTTCAGCATCCTTCTCCAAAACCACATTTCTGCAGCCTGCAACCTCTCCTCATCTGCCTTCCTCAAGGTCCAAGTTTCACAGCCATACAACAATACAGACCAAACAAAACATTTCACAAATCTCCTCCTAAGATTCATCGATATTTTGAGTTGGTGACTAATTTCTTTATCTTACCAAATGCATCTTTTGCCATGGATATTCTCATCCTGATCTCTTTTTCGCATTTTCCATCACTTGTGACAGTGCATCGTAAATAATTAAAACTATCGGTTTGTTTAACTGTGTCAGCATTAATTCTTATACCTGTTATTGGGGGGATTTCATCTTTGGAGATAACCATAACTTCTGTTTTCTTATTATTTATTGACAGACCCTGTCAATAAATTGTTTATTATAACCTTCAAATATTGGAAAACTGGAGTTAGATGTCTAGTTGTGTCTCTTCACTTCTCAAGAGTCTTCGGGAAGATTCTCTCCATTTGCTGAGTATTTGATGCTTCCAGCTTAGGCATCAGTAGTTTTGAGTAGAAAATAAATGAAAGAATAAGTATCAGCCTTCATGCGGTTTGGCCCTGGAGGCGGGTAGCGCCGTCAGTTCACCTCACGAGCGGTGCACAGTACGCATTACTTATGGTTCTTTGCCGCGTCCCTCCGGCCCCTAGCTACCCCTCCTTTCATTCCTTTTACTGTACCTCCGTTCATATTCTTTCTGTCCCATCTTACTTTCCACTTTCTTCCAACAATTATTTCACAGTGCACCTGCCAGGTTCCCTCCTGTTACACCTTTGCAACCTTTTACTCTCAATTTTCCTTTCTGTGCTGAATGACCTCATAGGTCCCAGCGCTTGGCTTTCGTTTTATTCTCTTGTTATGCAGGCGGTTTGAACTAGCTTCCACGATGCTTGGAGTTTCAAACACACAGTGTTACCGACCTCGCCACGGCAGAAATTTTTTCTCCTGCTCAGAAGCCAATGTGACGTATGTATCTACCAGCTGTCACCTTTGAGCGTATCTTTACAGAAAGCTCTCTCATACCTATATATATATGTATATATATATATATATATATATATATATATATATATATATATATATATATATATATGTATATATATATATATATATATATATATATATATATATATATATATATATATATATATATATATATATATATATATATATATATATATATATATATATATATATATATATATATAGATAGAGAGAGAGAGAGAGAGAGAGAGAGAGAGAGAGAGAGAGAGAGAGAGAGAGAGAGAGAGGGGAACGTTAAATAAAAATTACCCACTAGCCTCCCTTCATAAATTCCGTTTGGGAAAATGATACCAACAAATATCAAATCTCTAAAACCATGTGATGGATAACAGCAGCCATCAGGGAAGCGAATGATTAAAATAAACAGAGAATTTGCACAAAAGCGACACTAAATTCTCTTTAAAATCTGAGGCACTGAACGAGTCACATCATGCAGGTGATTTGTCTTCATTTTGTTTTGCAATGAGCCTTTATTTTGGGTGCAATCGATTTGGGCAGGATTTTTATATTAGTGATTGACGGACATATTTTTAAATTTATGACATTTAACCATTTTTGAGTATGACTTTTATACTGAAATATGTTACACATAATTATTTTTATATTCCTTCTCTCGAATAAAAAAAAATTCATCTTCAGTTATATGCACTGATGTATTTTTTTTTTCTCTCTCTCTCTCTCACACACACACACACAAATACGCATAAAAACACTTTTCTCATCTTGAGTTATATACATTGAGGTAATTATTATTATTATTATTATTATTATTATTATTATTATTATTATTATTATTATTATTATTATTATTATTATTATTATTATTGAACCAAACTCTTCTTGGGGTCGTGAATTGTTAGCAGAGAGGCGGGGATATTCCAAGTTGATATTGATGTTTTGAACCCAAAGTTGAAATTGGCTGCCGAAGGTAAATTCAAACCTAAAGATGGAAATAATTTCAAGCGCTGCCAGATTCCTCAAACCTTAATTGGGATTTCAACTTGATAGCATCGTCGTCTTCCTAACGAACTTCCTTCGGTAGGAATTTGTTAAAGGAAAAAACGCGACTGGTGATAGATTCGACTTGTACTTTTGAATATCTGGACGACATAAAAAAAAGGGTAGTAGACAATATGCCCTTTAATTACTAGGTGGAGAGGAAGATTTACTCGGGAGAGAAAATCAAAGCAAATTTCTGGGAACTTAAACCTTCTTCGATACCTGAATAGTGCTATGTAAAGTTTAGCAGATTATTCCAGCAATTTATTTTACAGAAATACGAAAAACAGAATGAGGTTCATCCATCCACTGTTACTGATATACAACCGATAAGACCAAAGAAGAAAACAGCATAGCTTAATTCTATATAATAGCTTAAATTTTAATTTCCTTTAGACAACGACAGTGACTGGGGCTCATTCTCTATCGATACTAGATAAAAATATTTTCATGGACTTGCGCACGGATTTTTATCATGGAGAGAAAATGTAAAATAAAAAAAAATATAGAAAAAAATCATTACAATAGTTAGGTGGGAATTATCTTCATTGGAAACAAAAGGGAATTTGAGAGAGAGAAACTACCGGGTTCCTACTGCCAGGATTTAATGCTGTGACGTCACGAGCTTTAGACTGTATCAAGGACCCTCCTCTGCCTCAGCTGAACCCAAAGGAAGATTTGGCCAATAACATTGCGAAAAACATTGATTAAGTTATGATAGTGGACTCAGAAACATATTTTTAGTTACGATAGTGGACTCAGAAAAACATTGATTTCGTTACGAAAGTGGATTCAGAAAAACATTGATTTAGATACAACAATGGACTCAAAAAAATATTGATTTAGTTACGATAAAGGACTCAGAAAACCATTGTTTTAGGTATGATTGTCGACTCAGAAAAATTCTTTTCTTTTTTACGATAGCGGACCCAGGAAAACATTTTTTAGTTATGACAGTGGACTCAGAAAAACATTGATTTCGTTACGACAGTGGACCCAAGTTGTCGTTGCTATGAATGAATCAGCCATTCAATAAGTAAGGTAGACAAAACACGCCCTCTTCATAGTCTGCTTTCGTCCTAATCAAATCACTCAGTATATAAAGATTTCAATATAAACGTCCTCTCCTCATAAAAACTATAATACGTCTTTCAGAATCTCTTCATAACCTCATATTCTCTTAAATTTCTTGTACAACTGCTATTATAATTCCTTCGCAAAATCTCTCACAATCTCTTTCTCTCAAAGCTCTCTTACAGCTGCTTCATAAAACGTTCTAATTACACAATTCCTCTCCTTGTTTGATCTATCACTGCTTCCACCTATCAATCCTTCTGTTGTCTCTCTTACTTTCAAAATCCAAACCTCGCCATACAAATTTCCCTACCATCACCGCTTTGAGTAGTATTCATGATCTATATAAACAGTTAATTTCATAAAGGTCCTCTTATTTACATAAACTTTCCCACCCCTCCATCATTAACAGCTGCCTGTCTGTCTGTCATATGCATTCAGCAAATCTTTACTACTCCTTCCGTCAAAGCTGGACTGCGCTTTCTTTAGGCAGTATATACATCTCCATTTACATAAAATATTCAGCGATTCCCTCACTCACAATCTTCCTCTTTACATTAATTTTAGCCATTGTTCTTTGGTTGCTTCTCTTTTACGTTTCCTTCATTTACCCAATGAATGCACGATTCATCCACTTGTCTACCTTTTCACGATTAAGTCTCCTCTTTTTGCTGCCCTCAACTTCCAACCAACTTCATCATCGCGCTACTTGATGCAATTCTCTTCCTGGTGGTTGAATAGGTTTGGCTGGCTTATGACTCCTGCCCTAAGACGTCAAAGTATGAAAAGGAGCATGAGACTGATGAAACCTCCGTATTCTTCCAGCCAACTGAGATGTACTGTAGTTTCTATGACGTTATGTGCACGGACACGGCCTGGCAAGACTAAATCGAATAAATCCAGTATTTAGTTTATTTCTCCATATTCACTTCTCGCACTTCTGTTTGCAACCTTAGCTCATTCTTCACTTAACTTCTGCACAAAAACCTTTCTCACTCGTTAATATCCAACTCACTTTTATAATCACATTACGCAATTTTCCTCTCCACCATAAGATTAGTAAAAAATTGGAATTACCCTAATTTCTTCTCTTCATGTGCATCTTTTTAAACTATAAAAGAAAATTGGCTCTCAGGGTAATAAATGATATAACAAAAGGTATGAATATATATATATATATATATATATATATATATATATATATATATATATATATATATATATATATATATATATATATATATATATATATATATATATATTATATATATATATATATATATATATATATATATATAAGTATATATATATATATATATATATATATATATATATATATATATATAATTTATATTTATATATATATATATATATATATATAATATATATATATATATATATATAATATATATAATATATATATAAATATATATATATACACACACATGCATATATTCATACATATACATATAGATATACATATATATATTGAATATATATATATATATATATATATATATATATATATATATATATATATATATATATATATATATATATATATATATATATATATATATATATATATATATATATATATATATATATATATATATATATATATATAAATATATATATATATATATACATATATATATATATATATATATATATATATATATATATATATATATATATATATATATATATATATATATATGTTCGGAGGTAAAGGTTCCTTGTTTTATAAAAGGCATAATCTTCTGTCTACCTTTTCATTCATATACGGCTTATCTACCTATCCATACCCATTGAACACTTCTGTGTCCTTTGCTCTTTGTTGGGTGAGTCGGTTGAGTTGTGGCCTGGAAACTCGCTGGGCCCGAGTTCGCCTCTCCGCCTGGCTAACGAAGAGTTAGAGGAATTTATTTCTGGTGATAGAAATTCATTTCTCGCTATAATGTGGTTCGGATTCCACAATAAGCTGTAGGTCCCGTTGCTAAGTAACAAATTGGTTCTTAGCCACGTTAAATAAGTCTAATCCTTCGGGCCAGCCCTAGGAGAGCTGTTAATCAGCTCAGTGGTCTGGTAAAACTAAGATATACTTTTTTTTTGTGTCCTTTGCTATTCCCTTGAGTATTTCGAAATTCAATGTGCAAGTTAAGGCAGCTGTCAGCTCCTTGTTTTGTCTTGCAACAATCGCTGTTGCTTCTCCCCCTAATGGTGCGGTACAAAATTCACACTCAAGCCAGCTTAACGACAGCCCCTGCTGCCACTGTCACCCAGGCCAGCAAGCAACATGCTTCATTGCCACAATGCAGCATTTTTCTTTGAAACCTTGTCATCTTCACCTTCACTGATACCCAAATAATCTTCGTAAATAAATCAGGACGAGGACATTAAATCTAATTTTGTCACCAGATTAACCATTATAGTGTTTTTGCTAGTTGTCATGGAGTCGATAGCACACTGTGTTCCCTAATACTTGCAGCGCAGAGCAACAGGTAACATCCTATTGAACCTGTTATAATTATGCTGACAAATTCAAGTGTATATTATGATAAATAGTCCTGCACTGACCAGCAATCGAACCTTGACCCTTTCTGGGAACAGGAACTATAGTGTGACAGTGACTATAGTCTATATTCATTATCCAGACGGCTAGACATGTTTCTGTTGATGTGCACAGACTAAAGGTCGCGTTCACAAAGTACGATTCAATGAATGCAGTAAAATGTGCGGCGGAAGGAAATGACGCTGAACAGCTCAAGAACACTGAACACTTAAGGAAGGATAATGAGATACGACAATATGATCTTGCAAACATCATTACCTTTTTCATTGCTTTCATTTATACGAGCCATAGCCATGTAATCTATACGACAACTGTTAAGGTACAATTGGTGAATATGATAATATATGCAGTTCATAAGCTTGTCATCCCATTAAATATCAACAAATCAAGTTTATTTACAATACAAGCTTTTTCTCTGTTAATTAGGAAATAAGGAAAACTTAATGGAAAAAAGGGAGATTTAACAAAGACCCGGAACCATCTGTAGCCAGAAAACGAAGTGATGTTTTAAAAGGCCCAAGGGCACTCATGAGCATCAGGGGCAAGGGAGAGGTCAATCACTGCCCACAGACCAAACAATAAAAACATGATCAGTGCCTAAGCGGCTGAAAGTATAATGGAGCATAGGCATTGCATTTCTCAAAGTATATTGCATTTTGAAATATATTGTTTTAAGATACAGTAGATTCCTCCTAATTTTCTCATGTGAAAGGGAAGAGTGCCATTTGATTATCGGTGAACAAAACATAAATTTATCCTCGATAATAACTGAGGATGATCTCTACAACTTAAGTCAAGAATCATACTTTTTTTATATTTGTTTATTTATTACCTATGGATCTAAAACGACTTCAACCCTCATAATAAATCAATAAAAAGAAACAAAGGACAAAAAGAGCATATCTCTTATCACAAAGAAGTTGAAGTCATTTCTGTACCAAAACTCCTGCAAACACAATTTCGGTTGAGCTTCCAGCGCCTAGCGGGAAAACTGGCGAATAAGCTCAGAACAGGATTTGGAGTTTGGCCTTTAAATTTGGGACGCGGAAGTGAGGGCTTCCATTTCAGGTCCTTTTAGAATTCAGTCTAGATATTTTGCTTGCGATATAACACCGCAATTTCTCTGCCTATCAGAGTTTAAATAGCATGATCTGTTCAAGAGAAAGAGAGAGAGAGAAGCAATTGATCCGTAGTCTTCTTGGTGTACTATTAGAAGCTTTAAGCCTACTTCTGAAAAGAAATTCAAGTTCCACAATAAGTGACATTGTTTTCCTTTGAAAAGTCCTTTTCTTAATTTTTTGCAAGATATTAGTTGTCATTGTTTTGTGAATATATATCATAAATAGTCTGAGTTTTGCAAACTGCAAAGAGTCACTTTTGTTTAATGACGTCGCCTCTACTGATGCTGCAAAAAACTATCTCCGTTCTGTCTTAAATTCAAAAGGAAGCCTGCTACAATAGATACCTGTTTGATTAAAAGTTAGATACAAAAATGAATTTTTATGGACTTTTATATATTATGGTAAAAAGTAAATTAGGGATAACAGTCTCTTTGTTTATCAGCTTGGGAAAATCTGAAACTTGTTAATTTAGAATGGGTTATGTTAACATTTCCTTAGCCATGATAAAGGGTGGTGTCAGGTTCTTGAAATGAGCTGACTGTAGTGAGAGCTGGTGGTTATTCTGAACCTTCGTCAGAGTCTCCTGGCCTATTGTTATATATTTGAGAGACCTCCTTTCCAAAGAGCAAGTTCTTCATTCCTTTGTAATAAAGGATAAATCATGTATCCCTAGTAGGAGTATTTCTCCCTAATAGGAGTAGTTTGGAAGCTTAAGTTTTGTTAAACTAAAAGGGTTTTTAAATAAAGTTTTTTTTTATATAACTTCCTTTTAGGTACTACGCATACACATCTTCCACAATACTATTTCATTTTTTATCTACAATCTTCCTGATTGCATTTTTCTGATAAAAAAACTAGATTTATTCTCCTGCATGCAATACTAAATCGTTATTTGAAGCAGTAAATGGAAGAATAAATCATTTACGCTTTGTACAAAGTTTATCAAATATGAGATTTTCATCCAAATGTCACCTCTGTCAGAAAGTCTCTAAGAAGAAGACGAAGAACACGACAGCGAGTACCAATGAAGTTTCACAAAGTCATGAGTTTTCATTACTGCTTTTCTCCAATTAGAAACCACTAGATTTCAATCCTTGAGGAGTCATATCACTAACTGGTATAACTACTTATCAATGACGGTACATTAGCTTTATATCAGACCGAAAGAAACTTTGGGAGATGGAAGTAATTATTATGTGGGTTACTGTCATTCTACTGTACGTATCAATCTAGGTGATAATTCAGTTATTCTTTTGGAATTTACTGTCTTTTCATGTATAAACTAACACTTTTTCTGCTTCAGATCAATGATTTTGCTCTCTCTCTCTCTCTCTCTAAAAGCCGAGATATCGTCAAGTTCTATAACTGAATTCGAAATGTGTATCCTTTATGAACTGGTCATCCAGATAGGGATGGAGGCATTAATTAGATATGCTAAACTGGCACCACAACATTGGTCGTCGATATTGTAGACAAAGGTTTATGCAAGGGATTATCATTACTGACATTCAGACATTCTCTGTAAAGAAGGTGCAAGAGCAGTTTTATGTAAATATCTTGCAATGGTATTGACAATGCAAGAGAATTGTTTATGCTCAGTTCATTTTACTGCAGTAGATATCAAAATCAGTTGCTTCTTGGCTCGACGTTCGGATTTAATTCTATATTTTTACTTATAGTAATAATCATTACCATTTTCACTGCAAAGACTGAAACGTCATGACAGCCAGTGAACTGAAAACAAGACAGAACGTCACTGGGGTTGCAGTGAATTATAATTATTTAGTAGAAGCGTTCCAGATGTCTAACCATTAACTGTTCCACTTTAAAATGAGATGCAAAAAGCGTTTAAAGACTTAATTTATTGTACATACGATAACTGGACTTTTGTCTCCCACGGCATTATAATTTATACTTCAAAGCCCAGAAAAGTGAAACGCCAAAACCCACATAAGCAGCTGACTTGGCGGAAGTCCTTAGGTGACGCAGAGGAAAGGTACTAGTAGTCTGGGAGCTTACTTGGAAGAGCAGAGTCAAAAATGTAACACTAAATCAGCAGTTCTATATTACCTTTTTTTTTCTGATGTCCCTCTTTTATGCCGCTTCATTGTCTCGAATGTTCACTCTCACCGCTCTTTCTCTCCAACCCTTTCGGTTTGTTCATCAGCTGCTCCAAGGTCCTTTAAATATACTTTATTATATTTAAAAGACCTTGAGCTCCTTATTCCACTGGTTTCGCGTCGAAGCCCAGCCCGTTCAAAAACACTCTCTCCGCTGTTGACAACAACAACCGACCGGGAGTTATGCTTAGAGTTAGGACGGTGTCAGGAAGAGCCTTCATTGTCGTATAGCCTGAGGTCCCTAGCTGCAACCCCTTTCATTCATTTTACTATACCTCCATTTATATTCTTTCTTCCATCCTACTTTCCCCCCTCTCCTAACTAATTGTTTCATAGTGTAACTGCGAGCTTTTCCTCCTGTTACACCTTTCAAACCTATTCATCGCCAATTCCGTTTCAGCGCTGAATGACTTCATAGATCCCTACGCTTGGCCTTTGGCCTAAATTCTATATTCTGTCTGTCTATAGGCCGGGGCGTCATCTATTTTCTTGTTCAATCTTCCTGTCCCGACGAAGGCTGGGCGTGGCTACAAAAAAAAAATCAATAATCCCTTCGGAGATCTCTTAATTTCAACAAACACTAATCTCTGCATGCTTATAACATCTACAGACACTGACCGCTCCCTCAGAGTGCGTTTCTCAGTCTTCAGTTTTTGACCGTTCAGAAGACCGCCTGCACAAAGCTTTCTCTCAAGGTTTTATACCCACTCACAACCTCCCCGCCAAAGAAGAATGGAGCCTAGATAAGAAATTTATGAAAAATGTCAATATTATGGACATCGCCATTTCCGATTTCAAGGTTATTTTCAGACTGATGCCTGATTTTTCTCTGTTAGCTGTCAGGGTTTCAAGATCCAGATGTCAGCCACGTCTCAGACCACAACAGGATCTGAGGAACCAAAAAGGCTTTGCGCATCGACACATTATTTTTTTACCGTCTCACCTGCATCCCCTTCACGTCTCTTTGTCTATCAGTTTTTTAAATCAGTTGTTAGTTTTACGTTTCAAGTTTATCTCTTCGTGCGTCGGAGTCAAATTTTACTGTCGAAGTTTGAAATCAACTCCTCGATTCCAAAAATAAACTTCAATTTAAATATCAAAAGATATTTGAGGCATTAGAATACATCTAGAACTCGAGAATCATTTAAGTGCAAAGCTACATTTTCCAATATCTGGGTGAGAGGAGTTACAAGAGGCCACGTGATATTGCTCGCACAAGCAATGTATTGCTTTCTGGTTGTAAATAAGTACGGTACAAATTGTGTTAGTTCCTGAGTATAACTGAACTATGATTTTATGAGGTTTTGCTGACCGATTTTCCACGCAATTCCTGATGTCGAATTGGACAGATTTCCGAATGAAAGAAGAGATCTTGGTTCGTGATTTGAGCTCAATATTATCTGAGAAATATTACTTTGTGTCGCAACAGACTTCAGCAGTGTCTCTAGTATTGAGTCGAACAAGCAGTCCAGTGGAAGTCTATTGTTTAAACTTTCTTCTTTATACTATACTATGATATTTCCCTGCTAGCTATTATTATTATTATTATTATTATTATTATTATTATTATTATTATTATTATTATTATTATTAAGAAGTGGAAATATTTAAACTGTTTTTAGTCGTTTAGTCGTTTGACATTTATTTCCAGCCCCCACTCCCCACCTCTCTCTCTCTCTCTCTCTCTCTCTCTCTCTCTCTCTCTCTCTCTCTCTCCTGTCCATAACAAAGATTCCATTATAAAGGTGAATAAAAATAATAATAATAAAAAAATTGGGATACAAAAGGAGGAGAGGATTAAAGCAGCGTCTCAAATCAGCCACTCGATGCAAAGGACGAAGACGAGGGACCAGCATCAGAGTCTGTGAGCGGAAAGTCTTTGAAAATACTCCATTCGGATGAATTCAGGGACAGAGTCTTTCTGAAAAATGATTAGTGATGTGCAGTGATGCTCTGAAGGAAAGGAAGACCCCACTCGATGTTTGCGTCATGTTTTAAAATGAAAACAGCTAAGTACACAAACAAATACTCTTAAAAAAAATATTGGTTCTGTAGGTAAGGTGACTGTAAATTTAGTACAAAAACACTATATATATATATATATATATATATATATATATATATATATATATATATATATATATATATATATATATATATATACATATACATACACATATATACAGTACATATATATATATATATATATATATATATATATATATATATATATATATATATATATATATATATATATATATATATATATATATATATATATATATATATATATATATATATATATATATATATATATATATATATATATGACATTTTTAATCACATATGTGATTTATATACAATCATGATTTAGCTACACAAATGTCGCTTAATATCAAATCCACGCTGCCTCGGGAATATCCCCGATGGGAATTATCACCGAAGGGGAATTTATAAGTGATAAATGGACGGGCACTGCCGAGTCTCGATCCCACGACACAGACGCGCATTCCCGAGGCAGCGTGGATTTGATGTTAAGCGACATTTGTAGCTTCATGATATATATATATATATATATATATATATATATATATATATATATATATATATATATATATATATATATATATATATATATATATATATATATATATATATATATACATAATCGGGAGTGTATTGACTTCTAACAAGACGGATACGTAGAACAAACAGGAGACGAAAAGGAGGTGATACATAATCAACGTTTCAAAGCAAGGCTTCATCATCAGGGCTAAAATACAAAAGTAACAACAATTAAAATCAACACATAGGACTCAGTAAAATTATTAATGTTAAAGTATAGATAGATATTAAAACCGAAACATAAAAGTTAAAACCAACCTAACGCCCCCAAAAAAGGAAACTGAGCGACCAAGAAGGGCACCAAAAGGACGAAGAGACCTCTTGAGCAACAAACAGAAGAAGAAGAAGAAGAAGAAGAAGAAGAAGAAGAAGAAGAAGAAGAAGAAGACTGACTCTTCAAAGATGGAACCAGTTGTTTGATGGTTAACGACTCGAGGATAAGGAGAGAAGTTTCATCAGCAGCTTGCTCTAAGATTTCAAAATCGTCATAGGAAATACAAGCTTTACATTGCTTAAAATGTTCCCTCATGTTAGAAAACCCCTTTTTACCCAATGTACACTCGGAAACCACAATCTGCGACCCACCTAGGTCGTGCTCCGAGTTTATGAGCCGGACCTTTCTGGACGGCGAGCAACGCCAACTATCACGGATTGAAACACACTGGAACACCGTTTGAACTCTTCCTGATTTTCCTTTGTTCTTTTTTTTTATGATTTTGCTGCATATGATGCAAAGCAGTCATGGTATGATTATACAGACAACACTGTGTTGAATTCTACAACCTGTATAATATCGAAACGAAGAAAAAATGCCGAAACTGCCGGGTTGTGGTTAGGAAAGGGAAGGGAAGGTAGAATCTGTGTGTGAGTGTGCGTGTGTCTCTCTCTCTCTCTCTCTCTCTCTCTCTCTCTCTCTATGTCTGTCTCTCTCTCTCTCTCTCTCTCTATGTCTGTCTGTCTGTCTGTCTCTCTCTTATTCTTTCGCTCACTCACTCTCTCTCATCAACGTCATCATTGTCATCATCATTCTCTAAATGACCACAAAAATACATAACACTCGTAAAATATGAGAGAAAAGAAAGAGAGAGAGAGAGAATGGCAGGTCGACAAAGCACACTACCTTTTCAGCAGACGTTTAAACCAAGACAAAGGAAGGCAAGTCCTGCTCCTACTCATCACGTCAGCTTGGTCGGCGCTGTGATTTGTCCACTTGTGTGACGCTGCTTCAGACTGTCATTTCCACACACACAAATACACAGATTCTACTCTCCCCCTCCCGCGCCCCGCCCCTTTCCTAACTACAACCCGGCAGTTTCGGCATTTTTTCTTCTTTCGATATTATACAGGTTGTAGAATTCAACACCGTGTTGTCTACATAATCATACCATGACTGCTTTGCATTATATGCAGCAAAATCACACACACACAAAAAACACCCAAAAGAAAATCCATAAGAGTTTAAACGGTGATCCAGTGTGTTTCAGTCCGTGATAGTTGCGTTGCCGCCGTCCAGAAAGGTCCTGCCTCATAAACTCGGAGCACGAACTAGGTGGGTCGGAGATTGTGATTCTGAGTGTACTATATACAGTATATATATATATATATATATATATATATATATATATATATATATATATATATATATATATATATATATATATATATATATATATATATATATATATATATATATATATATATATATATATATATATATATATATATATATATATATATATATATATATATATATATATATATATATATATA
>NC_089766.1:39630761-39648261 GCF_040412425.1 Macrobrachium rosenbergii
TCAGATACTGTTGCTGTGTGCCATTGCTTTCAGTACTCAGCAGCACTTTCTTTATAATGTGCTTCCATGCATGCATTTATAAATGTGTATCCTTTGACTGTATATCTGCAGAATAACCCGCAGTTCATTAGAGAAGATTTGTGTGTAGTACCATAACTTCCATGTAGTACCATCGCTCGTTCAATCGTGTGAGAGACATTCCCTGGGTATTTAAAAGTCATTTCAGTCATATGCCAAGGGGTCGCAGGAGACATCCTTACGAGTGCGCAGCGCAGAGTTTATAAAAGGACGCCCACATCTTGGTGGGAATTCAGAGAGAAGAAGAACGCTGTTCGAGCTAGTACTAAGCTAAATTCCTTGAGCCAAAGAGGTGGATTGTTCGAGTATGGCCGTTGCTACTTCCTTTCGTCTGCTTGCGACCATTCTTCTTCTTGCAATGGCTGGTCGCTGCTACTCGCAGCAAATGGATCATATTCAACTGAGCAGAATTGCAGACTCGATTGACAACCTCACTCAGGTAGTACAAGGTGAGGGAAAGAACGTCAGGAATCTTCGGGAAGTTCAGTGAGCTGATTCTTTCTGATTTGTGAATCTGTCAATTGTCACATAATAGATTCGTATTATGCTTAAAAGAAATTGCAATATTCACGTGATTTCAGTATAGGCCTCAGGGATTACGAGTTAACGTGAAGGAAAGTGTTGTGAAATTATCTACTGCCTGTCTCTTTCCAGCGGTAATTGCTTATGCTCGTAAAACACTAATATATATATATATATATATATATATATATATATATATATATATATATATATATATATATATATATATATATATATATATATATATAAATGGCACAATATAAAAAATTAGGAAAAAAAGTGGCACAAGGGAAAAAATATATTGATTCATCTACAACGTTTTGCCGTGTTTATTACTAGCCCCTTGGGATAAAGTTTCGCCTTGTCTAGTACTAGCCTCTCGGGGATCAGATGCTCTTAGGGGCATTTGATCACCGAGGGGTTAGTACTAAACACGGCGAAACATTGTAGATGAATCAATATATATTTTTACCCTTGTGCCATTTTTACCTGTGTTATTTTTGCCTGTGCCATTATTACTGTTCACCATATATATATATATATATATATATATATATATATATATATATATATATATATATATATATATATATATACTAGCTCTTTAAGATTATATTACTAGCTCTTTAAGATTATTGCCCAACACTACCACGAACCACAGCTGAACAAAAACCCATTTTCCAACTATAATTTCCATTTTCCTTTCAGCACAAGCGGTTGCTTCGGAGAAAGTCGCCTCTGGAATCCTGAAAATGTTCACCTTAATGGCCACTGGTGAGTAATCAACGTTTTGTCATTCAGTGGTGTATATATATATATATATATATATATATATATATATATATATATATATATATATATATATATATATATATATATATATATATATAATATATATAATTATAAACCATTTTGAACAGGAGCATTCAACGGTGTTATGAAAGATCTTAATTTGACTTACAGATCATCTTGTCTGTGAGAGGGGTTGGTTTAAGCTGAGATCCTCCTGTTACTTCATCAGTGAAGACACCAGCACTTGGGAAGAGAGCCGTCAAAAGTGCATAGCCTTGAATTCTGACTTGGTCAAAATCACTCATGACGACGAGTTCAACTTCCTCCGTGGTGAGTAAAAGTAATCGTGAGTTTAAATGTAAGGAAGCCACTACAATAGTGCCATCAAGTTTGCTTAATCACACAGAGAAGTCACTGTTCTAAGCTCAAATAGACCTAGTCAAGGAATTTGCTCATAAATGGATTTGATATTACTGAACACAGTGCTCTTTAATAGAAAGTTGCTGGTATGTAGCAGTGAGCCCTTAGTTATTTCTTTTGCTGGTACCAGATGGTACCACAAAACAATTGCGTTGGCTAGGCGATCAATCTCTCAAAACGAGTTACAGAAGAGCACAGCTAGATTATATAACATAATCTTCGAACAAGTTTACCTGCCATCCGTTTCCATAGAATTTCTAGACAGCTGATTTAATTTTTATTTTAAAAATGGTCTATGAGACAAACATGGAGAATTATACTTTCCCATTCAATCTAATCAGTTATTCTCTTTGCAGATCTTGTAAAAGGTCACAACACCTACATAGGACTGAGTGACCTGCAAGAACAGGGAACCCTCAGATGGGTTGCAGATGGCACCATTCACCAAATCGTTGAATCATGGTAAGATCTGAAGTTGTAGCAATAGAAATTCCATACCTACGTCAAAGCATTGGGCTTCTTCAAGAAAGCTGAGAGGAAAAAAGATCATTTGAATTATATCATGGAATAGGGTAACAGAATCACTGAATCACACTTGGACTACTGAGAAATGATAATCAGAGTTAGACAGAGGATCATTTATCACTGCCCACAGTATCGTGTAATGTGCAGTATATTATAGGCAGTACCCTAATGCATGAGATTCGCATCAGAGGTAGGCCTAGAGTTCTGAACATTTGCTGAAGAATCAATCCATTAAAAGTTATTTAGCATTACTGATAAAACGGACTTCAGGGAAGTATTGGGCCTTCAGATAGGAGTCTTAATTTCCCTCATCTTACCCTCTTCGATTCAGTGGACAGGGTATAATTCCTACCCTCAGGATTAGGCACAAGCAGTGGAAGACAATGGCAACAATTTTAGTGTTACCGTTTGGAATGACGATGGAAGTGGTGTTTCTCAACAGTGATTATCTTACTCCTTCCAGGTGGGGTGAAGGCGAGCCCAACAATCCAGCAGAACGCTGTGTCCATTACTACCATGCAAAAGACGATCGCCTCAATGATATTAATTGCGGCAAGGAGTTTAGGTAAGGAATTTATTATTATTATTATTATTATTATTATTATTATTATTATTATTATTATTATTATATAATAAATAATAATAACAATAATAATAATAATATTAATATTATAATAATATTATTAATAATAATAATAATAATATTAATATTAATAATAATAATATTATTATTATTATTATTATTATTATTATTATTATTATTATTATTATTATTATTATTATTATTATTATTGCTGTAGATGAAACCTATTCACATGGAAGAAGCACACAGGGGCAATTGACTTGAAATTCAAGCTTCCAAAGAATGTTGGTTTCAACCTCCCACTGCAGACCCCACACTGCAGCAGTAACTGATCATGATCATGAAACCATTTCAGCAGAAAAGAATCATTACTTGACAACATGTTAACCTCAAAAAATCTGTGAGTAGCTGGAGATTCAAGTGACAAGAGTTAGAAACGGACAAAAAGTACAGTACCTGCCTATGCTGTGAATCCACTCATGACTACTTTCTAAAGGATTACTGTATAATGCTCTGAAAATACATTTTCCTTTTGCTCTATGAAGTTGAATCATCTTCAACAGAGTCAAGAGTTTAGAACTCAACCAAGGTTTTCCAACTCAAAACAATTATTTTCTCGAGCAGAAGAATGATAAAAACATTACCTTATTCTACCAACAGGTACATCTGCGAGAAACCTGCCCAACTGGGTTGGAACTTTGCTTCAGTGCCAGATGAAGAAACGCCCGCAGACAAGTGAAATGGAAGATGGATCAGGCCTAAGAGTAGATTTATTTCCAAGTGTCTACATAAAGTGAAATTGCCTGTTGTTATGTGCTTGTATTTCTTAAGCTGTATTCTGTTGGACAACTCCATAGTTCATGTTTACATTTCTTCAATTAACTGTCAGTAAATACTGCAACATTCAGGTTTACTTACAAACTGATTTACTGTATCTGTTTTGAAAGGGGTCTTTTTGGCTACAAAATACCCTCCACAGTAATTTTTATGTGGAACTTAAGTATAAAGCTATCTGGGTGCCCATTTGTTAGGAGAACTGAAGTGCTTTGTGAACTACGTTTCTTTCAGAGTAGTTTCTCTGTGATGTCTTACTTTCTCTCCAGGTGAGCACAATCTCAGTTATCTAGGAAAGTAGGTTTGTAATTTCAATAAACATGGTTGATCTAATTTGAAAGGGGGTGGAATCTCTCATGAGAGGAGTTTTTTTTTTTTTTGCAAAGTAGTCTAATTCCCTGAATTACACCTCAAATAATGGAAGTGTTGTGTTGACAGACAGTATTCTTTAGGAACTAGTCATATAAATCTTTAAACACGCATTTTGTCTCTGTATCATTTATGAAACGATACCTACAACAACAACTTCATTTAGACGAGCAAACTTCAGCCTGCATCCTACAGGCAGTCAGCAACCTATTTTGGGTTCATTTCTTGTCTGGAACGTTGTCATTTATCCTAGCAGGATGTGTGCATGCTGCAATGCATAAGTTACCCAAGAAAATCCTGCAATGAAACATTCCTGCTGTGAAATTGGGGCAGAAGACTGTTTTCAAATGCACTACCAGAACACTTGAGCAATACCTTTGTTGACAGAGAATAGGCAGAACCTGATACAGAGCAACTTTGAGGAGATGGAGGATGACCCGAAAGTATTTCAGTGTCGCAGAAACTCAAAATAATTTTCCTGGAAATTTGCCTGAAAAAATCACTTGTCTTTGTGAGATATTACTGTGCGTACAACATCTCATGTCACTGCTTTCCAGTATATCAACACTTCAAGCCTCGGGCTATGGGTACAAGTTACATACAATGTTGTATTTCGAAATTTGGAGTCCCATCCTGTATTTGTATACAGACACCATTCAAAACTCACGTCTCAAAAGACAAGATCTCCATTTGCAGTTTTGGTGTTCGTGAATTATTTATAATTCAAGCACCCCGTAGGGGGCTAGTACCGTCAGTGCACGTCATGCGGTTCACTGTAGGCATTACTTAAGGTTCTTTGCAGCGTCCCTTCGGCCCTTAGATCAACCTCTTTTATTTTATTCCTTTTGCTGTACCTCCGCTCAGATTCTCTTCCATCTTACTTTCCACCCTCTCCTAACAACTGATTCATAGTGCAACTACGAGGTTATCCCACCTAATAATAAATCTTGTTCCCGGCTCTTTCAAATTCTGCCATCCGATAATTTACATTTTGCTAGCTGCTCTGTTCAATGCGTGCATAATTCACCAGTTTTCCCAGACTCCTGCTCTTAGTTCACTTAATACCATTAATAAAAAAAACAAGTTAAAGGATGCAGCTGACCTGGCAATTATCGCCCGATTGCAATTACAATTTGCGTCGAAGATACTTGAGTCCTTTCTTCTAGTTGACAACCAGTTCGGCTTTAAAGCAAACCGCTCAACCGACACCTGCATCTACATCCTGAAAGAATTGCTCAATTATTACCTATCATCAGCCTCTCCTGTTTTCCTGTGTTTTGTAGATGTGAGAAAACCCTTACCTAAAAGCTTTCCTGAAGCTACACAAACGAGGCACACTTCTATATCTAATTTCATTTTATTCTAATGTCAAATGGGGGTAATGTACTGTACACCTTCGGCTCCCCTAAACGGGTTCCGGCAAAGGGCATTCTCTCTCCATACCTTTTAACACGTAAACAGATGCCCTGAATGTCAAACTGAACTCACTCCCAATCGGATGCACTATCAATGAAACAACAATAAACAACCTCTGTTACGCCGACGATATGGTTCTTTGCGAGAGGGTCTCCAACTATCGTTTGCTGCCAATACGCAGAGGAATTTGATATCCTATACAACGAAACCAAGTCCCAGTGTATGTCGCTGCTCCCGAGATCGCTTAAGCATATTGCAGAACCGCAAATTTTTCGGAAATCATCGTCTGAATTTTGCATTTTATCTGGGCCACATTATCACGGACGACCTAAAAGATACAGCAGATATAGAACAGAGGCGTCAAAACTATGTGCAACTGGCAACATGATTGCAAGGAGGTTTGCCTTCTGGACGAGACACGAACTGCTGCTCTTCTGCTCGTACTGCTACAGTATATGGGTGTTCACTTTGGGCGAACTATTGGGAGACCATGAGACGTATCACTGTTGTTCACAATGACATTCTGAGACGACTCAAACACTCCTCGCTATCACTCAGCCACGCAGATGTTCATAGAAAACCGCCTGGATAATTTGAGAATCATTGTTGAGGCGAAAATGTACCGACTACAAAATTCGCTCATACAAAGCATCCTGAGCAGTGAGGCAAAAAGAAGATCTAAATTTGGGAAAGATCGGATAATGAGGCTTCTGTTCCTTAAATGACAATTTTTGCAATTAGAAGTGTCATTTCAAAAACTAATTATTATTATTATTATTATTATTATTATTATTATTATTATTTCCACGTTTTTGCTGTTTGTTATTATTGATATTCGTCCTTTTATACTACTGCTGTGAATATTATCATTGCAAAGTTTTGCAATTTTCAAATATTTGCTTTCTGGACCTGATATTTCCCTAGCAATCTGTATTTATTATGATTTTTATTCATTTCTTTAACTATTTTTCTCCATATAATTTACGATCATTATCATTATTTTGAATTCTATTTTTTTACTTCTGCAGCAAGTGTGTGGATACTGCGATTATTATTTTTATCATGTTATCTTATGTATCTAGATTGTGTGTTTTGTATTGTATTTGTATAATCCATGTATATGGTCTGAAGCTGCAATAAGGATAATTATTATTATTATTATTATTATTATTATTATTATTATTATTATTATTATATTATTATCATCATCCTCTTGTTCCGTTTATGACCTCATCATATTTTGCCCTTTGGCCTAAATTATATATTACTGTTCTATAATTCTACCGCACTACTGAGTGACAGTCATATTTTTGTCAAAATTTTTATCAATTGTTTTAAAGAGTTGCATAATAATAACAGTTAATAATGAATTGACCTTCTTAAGGCAAATAATTTGAGGCCATACATGTGATGATTATTTGGATGATCATTTTGAGGTCTGATGGTCACGCCACAAATTGGACCTCCACTATCCCCTAAAAAAATCATATAATACAGAATTAAAAATACTGATGACACGTAGAAACGAAAGAAGTTAAATGAGTGTAGAAATCACGAGGGATATTCGATCCAAGAAAAGAAAATATTTGCAGACATTCCTTCTCTCAGGATTTGGATATATATGTATATATATGTGTATATATAAATATATTATATATATATACATATATATATATATATATATATATATATATATATGTATATATATATATATATATATATATATATATATATATATATATATATATATATATATATATATATATATATCAGTAAAGGCAAAGCCCCAGATTGTTATCTGAATGACGAGGTCTGTGGAAAGAATCAAGTCTGGACAGACAGAGAACAGGTCAGAGGAGATAAAGCGTCGAAGCTGTTGTAAATCGGTATTCATCTTAGTGGCCTGTCTGGATGTTTAGCTGCGATTTGTTTGTCGTTGGCTATGTTTGTTTTCTTTTCTGCTGTTTGTGCTGTGTTTGTTACGTCTGACTTTCCCTGTGCGCCTACTCTGTTGACTTCTGTCAGTCTTTGTGTTGGGATCTTGGCTGGATAAAGCCTTGAATACGCTTTGAGGTTTTTATCACAGAAGCTTTGCTCAATTATCCTTCGAGATAGAAAAGATTTACAGAGATTACTTTCGTCTTCCTGAGCAACAGAGATTACTTTCGTCTTCCTGAGCAACAGAGATTACTTTCGTCCTGAGGTTACTTTCCTCCCCTGAGCAAAAAACTGAGGCTATTTACAACCTCGATTCGGGCAGACGCCATCATCATCAGCCATTGCTTCATTCAGTCTCCATTTTACCTGTTGCCTTCTTTGGGATGGTGTTGTGTAATTGGGCAGATTAGTCTTCTGTTTTTTCCAGCACACAACTTTGTCTCCTTCCTTTACTGGGATGGTGTTGTGGAAGACCTCCTCAAAAAGTCCAGGGGTCCTCTGTTGACTGGAATCTGGTTCCCCTGAGGCTGTCTTTCATGCGTGGGAACAGGAAGAAATAGCAAGGGGACCACTTTCATTCCCCTGTCAGCCATAACTTGATGGGGCATTGTCCTGGTGGTTCCATTCCTCTTGGTCAGGTCGCCAATTAAACCAACAGTTTCAGATAGCAGGCACAGATATGACGGTCTTGCATCACTAACCTTGCACTTCCTCATGCAAATACTTTTCGGTTCCAGATCTGGGTTCATCCTCAACCTGTTCAAGAAAAGAGAAATTGCTTGGCTCATCTTTCATTAACTTCCTAAGCTTCTTGTTTGGTTTTTCAAGGCAATCAAAGTGTTTCTTCCCAAACCTCAGACTTTGCTTTTCATTTTTTTGCCAGTTTGTATTTTTATTGAAGTGAGACTTACAAGTTTTTTGATCAAATCATGTTTAGTATCTCGGCTGACATTTTTCCTTTTTTTAAGTCCAGCAGAGGCAGATGATTACCTTTTCACGTCTGCAAATAATTTCGGGTTAAGAAGACAAATGTCTTTCTTTCTTCTGGCAATCAAATCTTCCTCTTTGCTTTAATTTTTTTTCGTGAAGTCAAGTTTTCTCTCTTTCTCTCTCTCTTCTCTCTCTCTCTCTCTCTCTCTCTCTCTCTCTCAGGGCCTAGATATCGTCGAGTTCTGCAACTGAATTCTAAATGCGTATCCTTTGTGAGCTGTTAACCAAGATGAGGACAGAAGCATTAATTAAATATGCTAAACCGGCATCACAACATTGGTCGTCGATATTGTTGACAAAGATATACAAGCAACGGATTATTATAACTGACATCCAGTCACATTCTCTGTAAAGTAGGTGAAAGAGTAATTTCATGTACTGTAAATATCTTGCAATGGTATTGACAATGCAAGAGAATCGACATCAAGCGAATAGATATCAAAATCAGATACTTCTTGTTTCGACGTTCGGATTTAATTCTGTATTTTTACTTATGGTAATAACCATAATCATTTTCACTGTAAAGACTGAAACTTCATGACAACCAGTGAACCGAAAATGAAACAGCGCGGTCACTGATGTTGAAGTGAATTGCTATGATTTAGTATAAGCGTTCCACATGTCCAATCATTCATTGTTCTACTTTGAATGATATGCAAAAAGTGTTGAAAGACTTCACTTGTTGCATATACGATAACTGGACCTTCCTTTCCCCCCGTGAATATAATTCATATTTCAAAGGCCGGAAAAGTGAACCGCCAGAACCCACATAACCAGCTTACTTGGAGGAAGTCCTTAGGTGACGCTGTGGAAAGCTACTAGTAGTCTGGGAGCTTACTTGGAAGAGCAAAGCCAAAAATGTAAAATTATATCGACACTTCTCTTCTGGTTGCAATCTGAAAATTTGTGCCTCCTTTTCTATCATTTTTCTTATTTCCCTCCTTTGTGCTGCTCCATCGTCTCAGATGTTTACTCTCGCCGCTCTTTCTCTCCAACCATTTCGGTTTGTTCATCAGCTGCCTCAAGGTCCTTTAAGCATACTTTATTATATTGAAAGGGCCTTGAGCTCCTTATTCCCCTGATTTCGCGTCGAAGCCCAGCCCGTAGAAAAAAGAAAAACTCTCCGCTGTTGAGAAAAACAACCGACAGAGTTATGGTTAGAATTAGGACGGTGTCAGAAAGAGCCTTCGAAGTCTTATAGCCCGAGGCCCCTCCCCAACTGCAACCCCTTTCACTTCTTTTATGTACCTCCGTTCATATTCTTTCTTCCCTCTTTTTTTCACCCTCTCCTAACAATTGTTTCATAATATAATTGCGAGGTTTTTCTCCTGTTGCACCTCACAAACCTATTTACTTTCAATTTCTGTTTCAGCGCTAAATGACTTCATGGGTCCCAGATCTTGGCCTTTGGCCTAAATTCTATATTCTGTCTGTCAATAGCCCGAGGCGTCCTCTGGTTTCTGGTTCACTTTGGCTGTCCCGGGGAAGGGTGGGCGTGGCTTTCAAAAAAATTAATAATCACTTAGGAGATCTCTTAATTTCAACAAACACTAACCTTTGCATGCTTATAACATCTACAGACACTGACCGCTCCTTCAGAGTGCGTTTCTCAGTCTTCAGTTTTTGACCGTAAAGAAGACCGCCTGCACAAAGCTTTCTCTCAAGAGCTTACACCCGCTCACAACCTCCCCACCAATGAGGAATGGAGCTTAGATAAGAAATTTATGAAAAATTTCAATATTATGGACATCGTCACTTCCGATTTCAAGGTTATTTTCATATTGACGCCCGATTTTTGTCTGTTAGCTGTCAGGGTTTCAAGAATCCAGATGTCAGCCACATCTCAGACCACCACAGGATCTCAGGAACCGAAGAGGCTTTGCGCATCGACAGATTGTTTTTTCACCGTCTCACCCTGCATCCCCTTCAGTTGTTAGTTTCACATTTCAAGTTTATCTCTTCATGCGTCGGAGTGAAATTTTACTGTCGAAGTTTGAAATCAACTTCTCGATTCCCAAAAAAATTCAATTTAAATATCAAAAGATATTTGAGACATTAGAATACATCTTGAACTCGAGAATTATTTACGTGCAAAGTTGCAGCTTCCAATATCTGGGTGAGAGGAGTTGCAAGAATCCACGTGTTATTGCTCATACAAGCAATATGATTTTATGAGGTTTTCTGGCACAATTCCTTGCTCACCGATTTTCCTCACAGTTTCACGTGTCGAATTAGACAGATTTCGGAATGAAATAAGAGATGTTGGTTCGTGATTTGAGCTCAATATTATTTGAGAAATATTACTTTGTGTCGAAACAGACTTCAGCAGTGCATCTAGTATTGAATCGAATATTGCTAGGAAGTCCAATGGAAGTCTATCCTTTATATTTTCTTCTTTATACTATACTTTGACTTTTTTGCCAACTGCCAATTATTATTATTATTATTATTATTATTATTATTATTATTATTATTATTATTATTATTATTATTATTATTATTATTATTAAGAAGTGAAGTGAAATATTTTAACGGTTTTTACTCGTTTATTCGTTGGACATATTTTATCTCAGCCCCACTCCCCATCTCTCTCTCTCTCTCTCTCTCTCTCTCTCTCTCTCTCTCTCTCTCTCTCTCTCTCTCTCTCTCTCTCCATAAAGAAGAATCCATTACAAACATAAAGGTGAATAAAAAAAATAATAAAAAAATTGGGATACAAAAGGCGGAGAGGATTAAAGTAGCGTCTCAAATCAGCCACATGAAGCAAATGAAGAAGACAGGGACCAACATCAGAGTCTGTGAGCAGAAAGAGCTTTGCAAATATTCGATTCGGACGAATTCAGGGACAGAGTCTTTCTGGAAAATGATTAGTGATGTGCAGTGATGCTCTGAAGGAAAGGAAGACCCTATTCAATGTTTGCTTCATGTTTTAAAATGACAAAAATAAGTACACAAACAAATACTCTTGAAAAAATATTGGTTCTGCAGGTAAGGTAACTGTAATTTATATATAAATATATATATATATATATATATATATATATATATATATATATATATATATATATATATATATATATATATATATATATATATATATATATATATATATATATATATATATATATATATATATATATATATATATATATATATATATGTGTGTGTGTGTGTGTGTGTGTGCGTGCGCGCAGGCTTCTTATATACTAAGCGTTTGGAAAACTCTAAAGGAAGAGAGCATTCGTTAGCAGTCTAAAAAAGCCTAAAAAGGGTGACTGGGCAAGTCTTCTTTAGTAAGGGAAGAAAACTCCAAGTCCTTCGTAAAAGATGCCAATTTTGGGAGATTTTCCTATCTTTTGATAACTAAAGGTGAACTATATGAATAAAATAACTAAAATTTATAGTATAACTACAACGCTTGAGATGGTACAATTAGAATTGCCACATTTCAAACATCTGTACTATTTATAATAATAATAATAATAATAATAATAATAATAATAATAATAATAATAATAATAATAATAAAGATTATTTAAACGAAATTTTTTTTTTCATTTATCAAACTCCAGGATTGTGTATGTACTTACAAAATTTTCCATTTCAACTAAAAATTCTAGTGTATTAGTGAAGATTAACCCAGATAACAGCGACGTCTCTTACAAGTAATAACCTGATGAAGTAAAAATTTAAACGAGCAAACTTTAACAGATTCTAGAAAGTTAAAATATTTTTCCGGAAATCTTGATCTTAGAAGCAGAATTCAACTGATGCCATAAAACTCTCAGAACAACATTTCTCATGTAAAAATGCCTCTTTATACATCACAATTAAGCCAAGGAAGTGGGAAGACTTAAGAAAGAAAAGACATTTGTCTTCTTAATCCAGAAATTATTTGCAGGCGTAAGAAGGTAATTATTCATCTCCGCTTCATCCCTTTAACGACCCCAGTAGGACTTATTGTGATGGCGGTCCCATTCCACAACACCATCCCAGCAAAGGAAGGCAACAGGAAAAATGGAGACGAATCTGCAATGAAGTAATGTCTGGATGATAATGGCGTCTGCCCGAATCGAGGTTGCTAATAGCCTCAGTTTTCTCAGGAGGAGGAAAGTAATCTCTGCTACTCAGGAGGAGGAAAGCAATCTGTATTATTCAGGAGGAAAGAGTAATCTCTATTATTCAGGAGGAGAGAAATAATCTTTGTATCTCGAAGGATAATTGGACAAAGTTGCAACGTTTCTTCTCCCCTGAGCTGTTCCCTGTTCAAATATGGGTTCTTTCCCGGTTCTGGTGTATTTTGACCTCGCTATTCTTATAAGTTTTGGGTGTTAGGCATATATCTATCTATCTATCTATCTATCTATCTATCTATCTATCTATCTATCTATATATATATATATATATATATATATATATATATATATATATATATATATATATATATACATATGTAATTCTAATTTTACAATGCCCTCTTAACTTCTCAATTCTGAATGCTTTTTCGAATATGCTTGTAACTACGAAGCCGAAATATCCAAACGAAAGAAGAAATTGAAGAGCCTCAGAACACCGGTCGCGGAAGCGACCCGGCATTTCCATATTCACTAGGAGGTCTTTCGTTTGGATATTTCGGCTTCGTAGTTACAAGCATATCCGAAAAAGCGCGAAGAATTCGAGAAGTTAAGAGGGCATTGTGGCTATTAGAATTACAGATGTTTCTAGTAAAAGTGACCAGTTGATTTGATTCTACATATATATATATATATATATATATATATATATATATATATATATATATATATATATATATATATATATATATATATATATATATATATATATATATATATATATATATATATACATATGACTCACATCAGGATATAAAGGTCTTTCAATTCACATCATTATCGCTGCCCACTAGGCCATACAAGTCTAAAAGAAGTTGGAACCTGAGAGCAACTGCACCCAAGGAATTACCTGGGCAAGCTAACTGCTTGCATACCAGCGAGTTTTCCCCAACTTCCCGACTCAGCAATGACCCAATTGACAGCATTTCATTCGAATTATCCCCTCTGAGTGAATAAGATAGAAATAATCAACACACAATCACGTGTGGAACAGAAATAAATTTCTGGCTCACATCAGGATCGAAACAGGTCTTTCAATTCTCACATCAGGATCGAACCCAGGTCTTTCAATTGAAAGACCTGGGTTCGATCCTGATGTGAGTCAGAAATTTATTTCTGTTCCACACGTGATTGTGTGTTGATTTTTTCTATCTTATATATATATATATATATATATATATATATATATATATATATATATATATATATATATATATATATATTATATATACATATATATATATATATATATATATATATATATATATGTCTGTGTGGAACATGGATGAGTCTGATCTCAGGGCCACTGTTTTACCAGGTGAAATCAGGTCTTTTATGGAATCTGTAATAACCTTTAAGTGAGAGAGCAACACTTTAAAATGATTTGAAGTGAGAGAGAAAGCAACGCTTTTAGTTTTCTGTAAAGAAAACTATTGTGCCGGCTTTGTCTGTCCGTCCGCACTTTTTCTGTCCGCCCTCAGATCTTAGAAATTAATGAGGCTAGAGGATGCAAACTGATATGTTGATCATCATCCACCAATCATAAAAAAATAAATAAAAAAATAACTTCAACCCTCTGGCATTAGTAGTTTTGATTTTAAGGTTACCAATCGTTGTCATAATGGTACACCTGGCAACAACATAATGGACAGGCTACCATTTGGGACCGGTTAAAGTTTCATGGACTGCAACTCATACAGCATTATACCGAGACCAACGAAAGATAGATCTATTTTCGGTGGCCTTGATTATACGCTGTAGCAGCTGAAAAAAGAAAAGTCGACTGAAAAAAACTTCGGCGCAGTTTTTACTTGTTTAATCATTCTCCTTACTCTTGAACGTCTAGAAGTAACCATCAATTATCCATATCTATGGAGAGGAAATGACTACCTTTTTAACGCTGAGTACTACTAATGTGACCGAGCAGCTGGCTTATCACATTCTCAGTACTTGGAAGAAGTTCCACAATGTTGAGATACAGACTGATTGTCACTTGTTTCAGTCGAAGTACACTTTCCAAGCCACTCATAACAGCTAACCTGCACGTGTATTACAAATAGAGGAAATTTGCAGAATGCTGAGCCTTAATTCTCTGGAGATTGCAGATAAGCAACTGATGGTTACTGCTTCCTTTACAAGGAGGTTGTAATTGATGTGAACATTGCCAAAGGAATTATTATCTTAAAGAGTGAAATATGTAACAACAAAAAATAAACTAATAACACCTTATGATAGCAAAATTAGACTAATGTTTGTTGAATATCTTCGAGAATTATGCAACAGGTTGATCAATACCCTGGTTGCCTTTCTGCAACAGTGCAGCTCTTGCCCTCAGAATACCGGCATTTAATATGAATACAAATTCCACATCAAAGTTGGTTCTTTCACAGCAGGGGTTAAACTACTTGAGAAAATCAAATCCTTCTTTAGGATCAAGAAGGCTTTTCACATATTCTGTCCTTCTCTATCAGGTGCCTTAAAGACGATATAAGTGGAAAAATTGCAAATCTAAGATCATTTACTATTTTCCTAGAAATACAAAGCTGAAGTTGTTTATATTGACATGCCTTTGACGAGAGCTGGTTTGCGAATTGACACTTGGTAACAAGGTAGTTAACTAACTGCGGGGTTTTACACGCCAAGCAAAGCCATGTCCTACAAAATTTCATGAATCCGTTCTGCCCCAAGTTACTCCTTGAAGACCAGCCATCATAAATACAGGTCAGTATCGGGAAGAATGTTTACAACTCCATGTAGTCATTTTAAGTGTCACTGTTAATGATGATACTATCGGACTTTGGCTTTTCCATCCAGGGCTTTTACCAGTTGATCATCAAATGCCTGAGTGCTGTTAGGGCACCGATCGTGCTTAATGGCATCACTTTGTATTGAAACTTCTGCCGAGGAAATACAAATGTTAAACCTTTATTAAATCACATTTGGTGATGTATATAGGTAGCATGTCGTTAATACACAGAAAGGGAAAAAGAGTCAGAATTGGTGACTCGATTCCCCTTGCGGCGGTCAGCGTAGAACTGACCTCCCCGTTAGCCTTTCCAGCGAGCATGCAAGGAAATGTCCTTTTTGATGAGCTGGATGTAGAATGTCTTTGGAGAGCATTTTATAGTTGTACTGACATACATTGTACAATAGTATCAAATTAAAACCAAAACTACATGAAGTAACTTGGAATCATCTGTGGCAGAACCTGTTGAAATTCTCTCTCTTTGTATAATATATTAAATCCTCTATTTTCCATAATTAAGTAACTGGGAAAATTTAAACCAACCCCTGTGAGTCTTTGTTGATGTTCCCTTCCCCGATAGCATATTCCCGATATGTATACTAGTACTGCACCAGCCCTGGTTTTCTTGCCATGCCCAGGTTAGGTTAGGTTAGGTTAGGTTGGGGTTAGATAAAAACACAGCGGTAATTTGGGTGTGGGAAACGTAATGAGATTATTTTCTAGCAAATTCTATGGTTAGTTATTAAGATATAGCATCCCGCGTTTTTCAGGGAAAGGTCCCGGGCTGTGCAATACTCGGTTACATCTCGGGAAAATGCTTCTCGATATCTACTTCGTCTCACTTAACGCCAAATGCTTTTTCATGAAACACTTAAGAGATTCTATGAAACCTAAACTGTTGGAACCGAAAACCAGTGAGTTTTCCAATTTTTTTCTAATTGTGGAAAGCATGCAAAAGCTTAAGCTGTTCTGGCAGTAAAATGTCAGCTGCACAGTTTTGCTGTCAGTACAGAAAAGAAGAGCTACCCAGCAGTTCTCAGCTTCTGCTGTTTTCTATGAAGGAATGAATATACTGCTTCACAGAAAACCTGCATTAATGAGGGGCAGTTGTGTGGTTGTAGGAATTTAGATGTAACGACATAGAACACATGGTCTGTAAGGATTTCTCTTCACAATAATTTAAAGAACACAGAATTAAAGGTCATCAAAATATTAAAACAGATTTGGTTAAAGTCTTTACTTTATAAATGGCGCGAAAAAATCCGTGAATCGTTCATTATCTCTGTTATAAACAAAGTAGCGAAAATGATTAGAAATATCGCCTGTGCCTATCCCAGAGCAGTTGAGAAACAAGAAAACTTGAGCTTGCTAAATAATGCCCTGAATTGCTCATGCCTCGATTGTTCTTTCTTGTGATGGATTAATTATATATTTTAGAATTCAGCTTATCTTTGAGGGGGAAAAATCAACAAGGTATCATTAACTCTCGAAAACCAAACATACAACAAACTTTCTTTGTTGAAAGAGGGTTTTTAATCAGGGATTATCTGTCTGGGCCCCAAAAGCTGGTGGCAGCCATTGTTCAACGAAGACTTGTAAAGACATCGAATGGGGACAGGACAAGAGTTGAAGAGTATTGCAATTTCCAAGCGTAAAATAGCGAATGAAAAGCTCTGTAGTTGTCACAAGGTAATACAAGTGGTAGTTAAGAACAGGTAACTATGGAGATGAACAATGATTAAGGGCTGTATTATGCGCAGCACTGAATAGGTGATTAAATAAATGAAAAACAGATAGCAAAGCAAGTATCAAAACCAGCAAGAAGACAGGGGTCCTCGTTCTTTTCTTACCAATTAAATGGAAACCGCTTCAATAATAATAAGTGCAGCGTGAAGCAACAGACAGCATCCTCTTTAGACTATCAGAATCATGCCGAGAAATCACTCCCTGAAGAGTCTAATTACCGAGTCAGAGATTAATGAAACACTTTGTGCAGGTATTGAATATCGCAACAGATCTCTGATTATTGCAACCATCCTCACTCGTGCATAAACTTCCTCGACAAGTCTTGGGGAATTCTCCACGGAGATTCAGAGTTCATGTCACTTCTGTTGTGCAAGCCATGCACGGGAAAATTCCCTTCATTAGAAAATG